>NC_054745.1:7366059-7608559 GCF_018143015.1 Lytechinus variegatus | reverse complement strand
AGTTTTACTTATCTTTAAGGTTTCAAGAATGAATTAGCCAAAGGCATATACACTGCCTTATGGGGTGGGGGGTTTGGCAGTAGTGATTATAAAATGTTTGTCTAACAATAAAAAAACGGTTTGTCTTGTAGCTGTGAAGGCATATTATTTGATTTGTTTCTTTCTTTCTTTCTTCATTCATTCATTCATTTGTTTTTCATCATTTATTCATTCATTCACTCATCTATTAATTACTTTATCCATTTATTCATGCACTCGCTCACTCATTCATTCAATTATTCATTCATTCACTCGTTCATTCATTCAACCATCAAAGAAAAAAAAAATAAAATAAAAGAACCACAAAGTGACAAAAAATCAAAACACTTAAGTGGCTCAGAAGCCCGAGACAAGAAATATAAAGAGGGACTACTTTATTACAAGGATACATTACAAGTTCAAACAGAATATGAATAGCATCAATTAGGGTAGGGAGGGTAGACTCCCCTTTAGTGGTAAAATCAAATGAGAAATGGACAGTGTACCCTCGGTCCCTTTTCAACTGGGATTTTAGGACGATTTGGAGTTCACATTACCATTACCCTACATATTATAGGGATAAACTCAATAGTAGCTGAAAATGGTAGGGTATTGCTGTGATGCTGCACAGTTGTATGTGTTTGAGTTCTTGTTTCTCTGATTCTGTCGTTGTTTTGAAGCATCGCTAGTGTGATTTTTGCAATTATGTTGTTTTTCAATAAGAATTGTAAAACCCAAAACCTTAATCATCGCAATTCGAAGTATCATCTTCATGACCGTTGCCATCACATCATTGTCATCATGAGCGTCACCATCATCGCCATCATCATGGCCATCATCATCATCATTGTTGCCATTAGTATTAACATCATAATTATCATTACTCCTCCTCATCACCATTATCATCATCATCATCGCCATTATCATCATCATCATCATCACCATTATCATCATCATCACCATCATTATAATCATCATCATCACCATCATCATCACCATTATCATCATCACCATTATCATCATCATCATTATCATCACCATTATCATCATCACCATTATCATCATCACCATTATCATCATCACCATTATCATCATCATCATCATCACCATCATCATCATCACCATCATCATCATCACCATTATCATCACCATTATCATCACCATCATCATCACCATTATCATCATCACCATTATCATCATCACCATTATCATCATCATCATCATCATCACCATTATCATCATCACCATTATCATCATCATCATTATCATCACCATTATCATCATCACTATTATCATCATCACCATTATCATCATCATCACCATCATCATCATTATCACCATCATCATCATCATCATCACCTTCATCACCACTAGCATCACAATCATTTCTAGTCATAATTTTGAAATCGAAGGGGGATAAAAAGTTTCATGTAGTAAATTAGAAAGATTTTGACATTCAAATCTACCATTCAAAGTCTACAAGGCTATGAGGATGACCACATAATATTAATGACAATTATCCTGCCCTATTTCAACAAAAGTATCACAAATGTAAATACAGTAAAATGTCAACTTTGATTAATATATCACTAGCTACCTTTTGTCAAACTAGAACTGCATTGTAATCATCATTACGATGGTCATCTAGTCATCTCTCCTTCCTTAGAATGCCCGTAATCATTACAAAGAAACTTTAATGGTCAACAAAAAACGAAAGACACTCAACTCATTTATTATCCTTTTCCCTTCACCTTTCTCCTTTTTCCCTTCACAAACATGTATTGAGATGAGATCAGAGTAGTCTAGAGTAAGTAGATAAGTTGTAAAAGAGACACTTCTACATTTAGTACAATTGAAGCCTCAATTTTGAGACTGACGTATAATCCTAACAGCCAAGATGAGTAGATAACTCATCATTAGACATTATTCTAGTTGAAACTTCACTTTTATTACAGATTCATATCAGGGTAGCCGAGATATTAGTAGATAAATTGTAAAACATATAGAGACCTCTAAAAGATCCAGGACATTAATTTGGAAACTGATTTATATCAAATCAGCCTAGATAAGTAGATAACTCGTAAAATAGACACCTCTGCAATTTTCTTATCCAAAAGCCATCGACAGTGACTGAGTGATAAATTTAGTGACAAAAGAGCACTGATACAGCTCAAAAATAGCACCCCCAATCACGTGATTGCGAACAATGATTTATGTGTTGTTCCATTTGTCCCCAAAAGCCATCCATTGTCAAAATAGCCCAGATTGTAGCTAAACTCTAATCGCTCATTCATGACCGCATCAAAGATGGGAACGACAAAACACAAATTTTTCGCCCTCCTCCTCTGTGGGAACCCGACCCCTCTTTATTGTTCGTCTAATTCCTATCAGCTTGTTACAATCAGCAGTCAAAATACCGTCAATTTGAAAGCGATTCCGACATCAACAATCACCCTGTTGAGTTAATGTTATTCTTTGATGCGAAAGGCGGGTATAGAAATTGATTTATTGTTATCGGTGCGTCTTGTGCATGGGGGAATGACGGTCTTGTTGTGCCCCAGGCCCTGGAGATGCCTATCTGGAGTAATTATCACATTTATTTCTTCTGTTCAATGGGGAGTGTCTATTTAGGGGTTTTAACCCCAATCTGTCTCGTAGTTTAACATTGTTCGGATGTTTAATTTACCAGCAGTGGAGGAATTTTATTAGGCTAATGTAGGTCATCTGAAAAATGAAACAAGGTTATTAAACAAACTACATAATGGAATACTGTTTTGTTTGATTATAAATTTATCTTGCCAGTTCAACGGAGCCCAACGTGAATGATGTTGTAGGTTTTAAGCTGATTATGAGTCTTTATAAGGCCATTTTATTTATTAAATGGCATTTAATTGACAGATTTAACTGTATATATCTTGAATACACACATGAAGATCCATTGGTCCGTTATTTGTTTATCATCTAGATATCTTTTCATACTAGATATCTTATCATATTTATCCTTATCACCTGTTTAATACGCTCCTTCCTTTTTTTCTTCCTTCTCCTTTCTCTCATGACAAATCTCTCTTCTCCCCTCCACCACAATCCAGCAGAACTGCACTTAATCTTTGACCATTTCCCTCTGATCAAATTAGCCCAATTTGGCATCGCGGCATAAATTTGATGACAGCAGATACCCAGATTCCGATCTCCTCTTCTCAAAGACCTGCGCTATTTCGTGGGAAATACGATCCCGTCGCTGCCGGGCCCGCCAGGCTACCGTAGACGGTGTATGAGTGACAAGCGCAAATTAGAGAGATAATTAATTACCTATCAAATGAAATTTGGTTGTATTGAAACAGTCGAGGTACCACTCCTGTCTGTTTCTGTATAGGCCTCTCTTATGGAAGTGCAACTTTGGGAAAAGTGGCAAAATTCTACACCTTTAATTACAAGTTAGTTAAGAGTGAAGTCCAAAATAGCTTCATTTCTATTTAAATTATGTGGAAGGATAAAAATAATGATGCCACTTTTAGGATAGAAAGCAATTTGCAGTCAAACCAGTCTATGGAGTCCATCCAATGGAAATAGCAAAAGAGGCCATTGTAGACAGGTGGCCTATACAGTTACCCTGACACATACTCTGTTCATGTGAGGGAAAATTTTGATAGCCACTAAAGACAGCTTTTCACTATATAGTCATATCAAGGCTCCACACTAACAATTTTTCTTGGTGGCCCAATCGGTTCACCATGATCATCAATTTCATATTTTTGGTGGCTCGCAAAGCAAATCTAGTGGCCCTAACACATTAGAAAAAATTACAATTTATCAAAACTTTGGTAGCCCGAAAGGGCCACCGAGGGTTGGCATTTACAGAATTTTGGTGGCCTGACTATCATTTCTGGATAAGAAATATTTTGCACCTTAATATCAATTTCTTTTCCCAAGTGTCCAAAGATACAAGAACAGCAACAGAGTAATTAAAATAGCTTTAAATTTATTATTTTAATTAAATTAAATTGAATATATATATATTTAAATCTTAGCATGGGGTTACTCATATGTAGAATTTGCCCATAGCCATAGGGCTATACATTATCTTTACACAAGAGAAGTTATACGCAGGGATGATTATCCTATGTCAACATCTGTAGTAGATAACGGTTTGTTTTCATTTCAAATTTAAACCGTACTGATTAGATTAAAGAACCAGCCTGTCAGGGCGGGGGATGTGCTTCGTAATATTTTAATGAGATTTGAGAAGGGGATATTGTACCCCTAAAACCGCAATTTTTGACCATGGGATTGTAACCTCGTTAGATAGTGGACAGGTTTGTTTTTCTTTGGTTTCAAGAGGAGGGGGTTCTTATTTATCGGAGAAATTATGTCTATCATAGAATGATTAGTTTTTCAATCTTGGGAAATATATAGGTATATCTGTCCCTGCTTTATGCGGGAGTGTATGTATACATGGTTTAGCTTTCTGTATCTTACTTTAGCACTATATTTCTTGATGTAGCCCCAAGCTGTAAGATGTACCTGTATTGAAATATGAACATTATATTAAAAAACTTACATATTAATTATTTTCTTAGTGTATGTCAAAATCCCTGCAGTAGTGTCTTTTGATTGCCTGGGTGGAAAATGAATTTTTCTTCCAGAGAAAGTCAATTACAATTGATTCAGATTAATTCTATTCTGTTAGATTCATGAACATGTGCTGTACATTGAATGAAAATAGATGAATACAAATCAATTAATTTCATGATTCTTGATACACTATTGTGTATGAATTGTCAATAAGAAACCGATTGCCACAGAAGTCGATCCTTGCACTCATGGAGTGACTCGCACTGAACTCATGACTTATGGTTTTGTTCTAATTCTCCACAATGAATGTGTTCTGCTGTCCAAGGATGAAGTATATGAACAGAGGTGAGGTGTCCCCCCCTGTCGCCATGATTTTGCAAGTGATAGGTAGAAATGAGGACGATGATATTACATGTAGCTAGTTTTTATGCATTTAGTAACTCAGTGCTTTACGGATAATATTATTACCCCAGCCATTGCATTCATTTCAATATCCACATGAAATGTGCTCATTTTCTGCTCCCTGGGGAACATTCCTAGCTAGGACAGGACCATTTTTTTTTAACGGTACAATTGAAAAGATATGACTTGGTCGTTTCTGTCTTAACCCCTCTTTTTGTTAGACCAATAACTATGATCAATTACTGTTTTCCATCACCCCCCCCCCAAAAAAAAAAAAATTTGGAATAAGCCTTGGAATCACCACAGGATGATTATGCCATAGACATGCAGATTGGAGAATAACTTTCCCAAGAATGATTGTTCAAAATGAACCTTGACATGGTTTTTAAGGCATATGTCGGGGTAATGTAAAGTGTATTTCTCCCCAGCTTCAAGAAATCAAAGAAAACTTTCTACTGTGTTTCTCTCCAGGACTCTAAAAGGAATCTCTAGAGTAAAGCAGCCTTGCTTGTCAATGTAATGAAATAATAAAAGAAAAATGCACTGCTTTTATGCTTCCTCCCCTATACTATGAAAAAAAATCAAGTCCTCTTCTCTCGCGGTGATAAGCGACATTACATGCACAGTTGACCATGTAATATGTTGCATTTTAGAAAACCAGGCCTATAATTAACGTCGCTAGCCACGCTGATTCGGAGACAAGGGGAAAAGATGGCCTCGGCGCTGATCATTTTGGTACTTTTGCTCTCTGCCGAGTCGCTCGCTGCCATGGAATTTTGGTTTGTACGGTCCAGTGGTCGTGCACTACCATGCGTCCATTGCTTGTGTTTTCTGGCTGGTTGGTTTGCAGTGCACGGGTGGGCAGGGGGTGGTGGAACGGGTTCAGAGACTGAAAGAGGTGGATGAAGGAAGTGGTTCTAATCGAGGATGGAAGAGATAAATTTGGAAAAAAGAATTTGATGGTGAGAATTGTTTACGGGATGATAAGAGAGGAGAATATTCAATCAAACCTGTCTATTAAGGTCTCCTACGATAAGACATGTTGCCCTCTGCAGACATGCATTCCTTTCAAATGGGAGATACTTGACGGGTGAACCTATACTTGATGGCCACTGGGGACCGGTTTTTACAAAAAACTGGTTGCTGCTAAGACAGTTATGACTGTGTATGAAGGAGTGCATTTATTTGGTGAGAGAGATTAGAGGATAAAATAATTTTTGATGTGAAGCAAATCTATAGAAGATGAAGAATTGATATGTTGTCATAGTGGGGGGGGGGGTTGGAGTAGGGGGAGCAAGGATGACATACTGTGACTTCAAAGAAAGGAATAAATGGGGTAGTTGAGGTGTTGTGGCTCAGTGGATAAGTCTCCGGACTTTGTACCACAAGGTCCGGGTTCAAATCCCATTGCAGCCCTCACGTCCTTTGGCAAGGCATTTATCTACATTTGCCACTCTTTATCCAGGTGTAGTAAATGGGTACCAGTACTCTTAATGAAGGAATGCCTTGAATGCTTGTGCGTAAGATCAAGGTAGCTGTTCTAAAGCCGGGGTAGTAGTGTGCAGCTTGAAACATTTGTAGTAAGTGCTATATAAATAGTGCATGTTATTATCATTAGGGAAACTAAGAGTGGCGGGTGGGGAGATTTTGAATATCTAAAAAAATACTTGTAGATCTTTTAAAAATATCTCTACACATCTGAATATTCTATTAATTGTGTGTTAGCAATTTTTTCACATAATTTTATACTAATGACATAGATTTTCTATAGATGCAATTCACTCCAGTAGCCAGGGTAGGCTTATGAGACAAAAAAACAACTTAAAAGTGAATGTGGTAAAGTATAAAAAATTGATTAGCATATTTAAGTGGAAACGTTTCCTTTAAGTCATTGAGACTGGAGGAAATCAATTCATTTACCTAGTATTTCTATCTCGGTACCTTTCCTCACCATAAGGCGCGTAAAAATGGGAGCAAATATGCTTTATCCCTAGACTCTGCGCATCTAGTCTTGTCAATTAGACCAGTTTCTAACAAGAATTTTCAAGGTTATCTGAACTGGTGCATGTCAGGTAGTATTTAAGCAATTGATTATAGGTAAATCTAGTTCAAAGGTTCCCCAGGGAGTGGTGAAAGTGCATAACTTGCGTACAGGCAAGGCATAATCTAATAGCAGTTGTGATGATGCACTTGGAGTCAGAGGCAATATTATGATGAATGTATTGGACACTATTCAAAATTTGATTATTATTAATGGATTTATCTGACACTTTGTCCTGTTGCTGTTTGATAATATGTATTCCAAAATTGAGGGAAAAATGGAATGGATGTGTCTGTTAAACAGCTATTACTGCAAGTAATCTGACATAGCAACAGCCTACTGTAAAGGGGTGCTTAAAGGTATTGTTTAACTTTGTGAGCAGCCGATTTAAAAAATTCTCAAACCAAGATGAAACATGTGTACAAGTGCATGTGTTAGAACTAATAAACCCTGAAAACAACTATTATTGAGAATGAAAAGCTAAAACTACAAGGCAAACCCCGATTTTGTAAATAGGCGTCTTATAGACGCCTAAATAGTACACATAAGTGTATGGGATGAAATTAAGATGGTGTTTCCGGTCACTTTATATTTCAATTTTTGAAGCACTAAATAATTATTTTTGAACGCAATTTTTTCTGGGCTTCATTTTTGTAACATATCACAGACACAGGTGACAAGTGTGACCTTCTAGCTCAGATTTTTTAAAAGTCAAACCAATGTTAACCAATCACTTTAAGGAGAGAATGAGTATATATATGCATACCTGAATTAAACGCTATGGAGGGACAGTGCATGGGCATATGTGATGTAAATTTAGTACTCTATAAAGGAAGGTCTGTGATGGGTAGACTACACTCTGCAAGCAATACCCTATACTGTTGGCATCCTCCGAGAGTTTGCTCGTCGCAAATTCCGCCCGCGTCCTCCTCGTCCACACGTTCCTGTGTGCCGTGCATGTGGAAGCGACAAACACGCTAATTTTGCACGGCCTGTGTTTAGCGACTGTGTTTACCTCCCCAGTCGGCGCATGACCCCAATTATTATCAGTTATGTACGCTCTTCCTTTAAACTCCGTGCCCATCCATCGCACATGCCTGAGCATTTCATAAAATCCAAGATGTTCACCCAATGTTGCCCAGTAATCTTCCATACGTTCAGTGTCTGCATCGGTCCCGTACATGTACTGTAAATCCTGCCTTGTCACATTTAGATCAGATGTAGGCCTAAAGATGCTTACTTCAGAATCTATTTATTTTTTAATCCAGGGGTTACTATTTTCTATATTTATTGTCCTCATTTTGGCATATTCTCATCTTTTTTGCATATTCATGCATTTATGATCAATATATATGCTATGGTTAGGTAGGACTTGTGAGATAGATCCAGGGGGTGGGAGGAAGGTTTAGGCCTATATCTTATCCAGAATACATTTAATTTAGATTAATGAACTTTTTCAATTTAGGTATGTTTTCAAGTTTTGTGAAATCGATGAAAGGTTGATAAATAGACATAAATATGTTGATCAATACATCAATGAACAAGTGCATGGATGATACAATATAATGACAATGTATTACAAGATACAGAAATTCATTACCAGTAATGCTATATATTATGCCTGTGTAATTATGTAAATAGATAAAGAAATGACTGCAATATCATATAAATACATGAATATATGGATGCATTGATGCAGGTTTAATGGATGAATGAGACAATTGCCCAATGAATGAGTGAATAGATGAATGATTACTTGGTAACAAATGTGAATGAATGAATTGATGGAAATATATATAATAATGATTTAAAAATCACCAAAACCCCAAATAATCCAAAAAATTGTAATAGGGAACAGGTGTAATACTGAAACCTCTATCTGGTACCTGTCCTACATTTGAATTACCATCCTGCATTCAAAAGATTTAGGTGAAACCGCTCAATTTTATAATTAAGCTAATTGGCCCATGCACTCGTAAGGAGGGGATAGGAATTGACTCTGATGGCTCGGCGACGATTGAGCCGCCATATTTAACCAATCCACAGGTTGAGAAACAGGGATGATGGGATGGGTATCGCTATAGTAACGAGGTTGAGCTTCGGATACGTGACAGCCCAGGTCTATCTCCTCATCCTGTTAAACTTGAAGGGATATATCAACTATTTATTGTCTTCATTGTTAATTTGTTCACCTAGGTTTATGCCATGTAGGCCTTATGAATGTTCTTTGTCAATGCATGAATCTTTTGCCACTCTCCACCCGGGAGTAGAAATGGATACCTGATAGAATGTAGTACTTGCATGCTTAATGTAGCATTACTGTAATACATCTCAAATCAGTACACTTAAGTCACTCTCCACCCGGGAGTAGAAATGGATACCTGGTAGAATGTAGTACTTGCATGCTCATTACGTCACTGTGCTGGATCTAAAATGATTACTTTTAAACTGTGGCCACTCTCCACCCGGGAGTAGAAATGGATACCTGATACGGCCATTTTGTGCATGCATGCTCTTAATGTCGCTGTGCTAGATCAGAACTCCTTTAAGCCTCATTTTGAAATAGAAATTATGAATCTAGATGATATCATTATAATTATTATTACTACTAACATTTTTTTTAAAGCTCCAAATTGCTCATTTCGCTATTGTTCTCCCCAAATCCTGTAGGCTCGTCCATGGCCGGATCTCAAATACCTCAGAATCTCAAGTGTGAGTACCCTATTCAGCAATACTTCATCATTTTCATTGTCTGGCAAAAGGGCATAAGTGCTCTGCACCTTGCTGCTAAGTTACCTGGCAAAAGGTTGTATCGATATCCTTTCCGCTACAGATACAGTTACATAGACCTGTAAGTGTTAGCAGAGTTACAACCTTTTGCAGATACTTTGCAGTCGATGCATGGCACTTATGTCTTTATTGCAGGCACTTCATGGCTATCCATACACCATCATCAGCATGCTTCTTAAAAAAAATGAACATTAGGACGAAGTTCAAAGGCATTTTTCTTTTCATCTATATCATAATATACTTCTGTCTCTTCCCAAAGAGAATAAATCATATATAATCATCCACCATAGTTATACTGCGGGGATTATTAACCAACTACTTTGCTTACGGATACAGGGCTTGTTGGTAAAATAACTACGTACCGGTACGCAAGGTTCACTAACCAAAAAATGGCTGCTTGTTGCATGACTGACTAACACTCAACTCCATTTTATTTGTTATTATGTTGTCAAATATACTTTATTGATCACAGATCAGTTTTTTTTAAACAACTTTGATATTTTTAGTTTTATTCCTCCATTGTACAATAATGAAGATACAGCCTTCACATTGATATTTTGAGGCCTGCATAAGGTTTAAAACTTGGAATGTGTAACATTTCATCATTGAGGGATAGGAAATATATATGGCTGTGAGTGAGAAAGAGAGACAGGCAGCGAGTTCAAGAGAGAAAGAGAGAGAGAGACAGAAAGGGAGAGAGGAGAGAGAGAAATAAAGAAATGAAATGACAATACAATACTTTTTAGAATCTTATTAGAATGTTAGAATACAATGGTGAGAGAGAGAGCCAAAGAGAGGCAATGATAGAAAAGTTCATTTGAATAACTGGAAATTAATTGATTCTATCATTGTCGCTTGCATTCAACTGACCAATAAATTATTGATGTACATTTTCGTAAGTGATTGGTTAACTATTCATAATCAATGAATTTTTAATCCCCCTTTCATTCTACCAAACAATCAAAATATTTCAATTTCAGGTGCTGCTCGTTCATTCTATTTTGGATCACTAATTGCTACAAATATTTCATAAAATGAGACCTTGCCATTATTAGACATTACATGACATGCATCGAAGCAAATTCTAACCCCATTGTGGCTATTCAATAGACTATTAAAATGGGTAATTGCTCTGTTAAATGCTTTTTGGCTCTCCTTTGTGTTTCGTGGTGATGGTGGTGGTGCATGGTTTGAGGGGGGGGGGGTGGTGCTGGTTTATTATTAATGATCCTCTTTGAGGCTTGGGTATCATAATGTTTCTTCTGGTGGAAATTCAAGTACAGACAAAGAACAATTGATGGAGAAATTGACACTTTTGGTTAACCATAATTTAAGTATGTATTGTACATTTTTAGATTATAAGTTGGAGCAAAAGTCTGTCTCTGGCAGCTTTACATCGAAATTATACTTAGGAACAGTATTCAGAAATTTTACCTGAATTTAGGGTGGCTCATTGTGGGGCTTTGGTATATTTTTTTACAATTTTAATGCTTCACATCTGATATTTTTTAAATGAATATGACTATGGTAGAAAGCTATGTTGTTAACATTCTTGCAGAAGGGTACATGTAATTGTAGTGTAACACATTTTTATCATAAGATCATTTGTTGGGGGGGGGAATTATCAACTCTAATATCAAACAGTATCCCCTCCCCCAAACAGCTTAACATTTTTTGTGAATTTTAAGGGGTGTCTTTTATATCAAATCTATACAGAAAAATAACATTTTCATTAAATGAATAGACCTTGAAGGTGTTATGTAATGGAAATGATAAAATGTGTATTTTTTCATGAAATTTAAATTACAGATTGATTTAAACAAAGTATTTTCTTTCATTTATGCGCAACCATATTTTCTTATGGTGCTACTTCAATTTCATTGACCATTTCAACCAAGATAAAGCTCATTTAATGCAGTGGGTAGTATATAACAAGATTAAATTTTCCCTCTTTTGCTGGATAATAAGCCCTATAGGAAGTTAAATAAAGAAGCCCTGCCATGCCTTCTCAATGGGCACCCCCACAGCCAGACACGTCCATTGTCCAACAGATAATACACATGCACCTGTCTGTAACTCACAATATAAAACCCAGCTGAAAAGACTCCACGTGGGACTATACACAGATCCAGTGCGAGGCATTCATGAATGGAGGAATAGCCCGATGCCAGGAATCTTTAATTAAATGCCTGCCGTAGTCCCCTATTGCAAACAATTAACATTCATTAAGTTCCGACCGCTTGCCTTGGTTAAGCATAGATTTCTATGGAGGAGATGGTATTATTTTTTTTTTACTTTCATTTTTGCAGTCTTTGGTATTTCAAGTTCCCATCTCCCTTAAATTGTAATTATTTTCAATCTCTCTCTCTTTCCATGCCTTTTTTTGTTTGTTTTTAATTTCTTGGGTCTTTTCATCTTATTTCTGCACTTCTCTTGCTGTATCGAGGATTTCTTGAAATATTTTTTTTTCATTCTTTTTTTCCTCTTCACCCATCTATCTCTCTTCATCTTGCTTTCTGCTTTATATATTTCCATTGTGTAATTTTTTTTTATATTTCTTTTAAATTTGTATATGGCTGGCTGGATGACCCCAGTAGTGGGGCATATTTACAAACATAATCTTCCAACATAATAAACATTAACTGTCAAGAAAACAAGACTTTTGGGGGGAACTTCTTATTACATCAATATTTGGTGGTAGTTCAATGGTGAAACATACATTGGGGCACTAAAGAAAACTTTCAGCAAAATGTCTCTGAACACAATGTCCCATAGTATTGCATATTGCAATGACCTGTCATAACCTACTTGTAGGCCTGCCATGAATGCCTAAGAATAGTCATGATACTGCCTCTTTACTGAATATAATTAATTCTGTGAAGCATTCAAGCAATATAAGACATTTAGCCACTTTTTAGGATTCATTACCAAGAACTCAGCTTGCCTTTTATTTTAAAGTTAAACCCCTGCTTGACCTGTTATGCTGTACATGTAATTTTTAATCCCAGTATTAAAAGGCCAATGAAGATTTTTTTTAATATGGTTTGATGCAAAACCAGTTCAGCTGTTTGAGGAAAACTAATGCTATTATTTTTTTAAAGCTTGATATAAAGAATGTCTAATTGTTCACTAGTTTTTAGCTCTTTAATATATACGTCTTTAGAAAAATTATATGGCCTTTTCTATATTTATAGCTTTCTAATACAATTTGAAATAATATTGTGTTACACTTCCTTGAGATGATGAAAAAATGGGTGATTGTTACAAAACAAGTTATAAATTAACTTATTAGACCATAATGAGTTAAGTTTGTTGTAATTCTATTTAAATAAAAACATGGACAATCTGTAAGTGGATTCTACTATTTCCATTTCATGACTTGGTTAAATTCTGGATAAATATATATTCAAGGCTTATTCTTGCCATGCAGGGGGCTATACAATCTACAATCAAATATTTTTTCTCATCAATTTAATCTATTTATGAAGTCATCATATTGTTTGTCACATTTTAAATCCGATCTTCTAAAATACAATTAAATGCTTGGCCAATCATTAGTGAAAAAGTATGTAATTTCCCATGAATATATGACTTTTGTACCCAGACGAGTATTTTCCCATGATTGTTATCTGTTATCTCTATAAAACAGGAAAGGTTGGGGAGAGATTCTAAAAGATTTTTTTCCAACTGTTTTCCTTATTGATGAAACAGTGGTATTTCTTTTTTTTTTTCATTTCATGAGTCAATGTTACTTTTCTGGAAAGTAATTCCCCATAAAATTTTGTATTCATATTTTAAAAAAGATGAATAGATTGATGAGAAATTAAATGATAAAGACTGAAAATAAAGAAACATTTAGGAATTACTTCTGTTTAAGAGCAAATTCTTGCCTTTTGCTTAAAATTTGTTAGAAATGAAACCTTTCTTGTCTAAGTATATCAGCATAAGTCCCTTTATATATGTTATAGTTACAAAAATAGAGTCACTATAAGGACCCATCTACATACTTCTCTTTCAGTGTACAACTGGATGTACTATAAACAAAAAACATCTGTAGGCCTATACGTTCTATAGCGCAGTTTCAACAGGAAATATTGGGCTAAGATATGTGTGTAGTAATTCCATTTGTACACAACATCGCAGAATACTTAGACAATACATGATGTCTCAGAGATAAACACAGTACAATGTCACTCCTATTAGATGCAGTGTACATGGAGGAAAGGGGATGGTGAATTTAAGCTTCTAGCTTCACGGTCGGACAAGCAAATAGAATTACGTTTCCTCTTTGGGGATACCATAAAAGAAAACACTGTGATGAGGTAAAGGTACTGTCCTATTTTAGTGAATGGAGGTGATAGAGGGAGAGAGAGAGAGAAAGAAGAGATGATATCATAGAAATAGCAGTTACAGGGGTGTTGCAAGAAAATTGTGGCCATCCTGCATAGTTCTGCTGCAATTTTGCAATTTCAGTTGCAGGAAAGTTCTTCTTGTTGAAAGGAGCAGACCAGCTTGGACATGTCCAGCGTATTGAAATAGATTTTTTTTAATGATTGAAGGGAAAGGGAGGAAGAGAGAGGATGTAAGTGAGTTAGAGACAAAGTAAGTGTTTTATTTCTTTGTGAACTGTTAAAGAGAGAGGGAGATAGAGAAAGAGAGGGGGGGGGGGGTGAGTGAAGAATGCAGTGTGTTGTAGTTGTTGTGTGTGAACTGTTAATAGAAAAGAAGGAATGAGAGGGAAAAGAGGCAGGAGATTGAGAGACACAGTAAGATAGTTCTGTGTGTGTGAAATCTCCATATGCAAAGCATACACACACACACTGATAGAAAGGGAGAAGGAGAGAGAGAAGAAGAGAACAAACAGACCAAAAAAAGCATTTCAAAATGGGGTTATGAGAAGGAATGAGGGGAGAAAGGGAAAGAGAGGAGATTAAAAGACACAGTAAGACAGTTCTGTGTGAAATCTCTATATACAAAACATACACACACACACACACACACACACTGATAGAAAGGGAGAAGGAGAGAGAGAAGAAGAAAACACACATACGTAGACCAAAAAAAGCATTTCAACGTGCTGAGTAAACTCAGAGCCCGTGAGTAAATATTGAGCGTCCGTCGTCGGTGTGAAAGCTTTCCATGCCTCGTGCAAACACAAGCCACGTGCCTTTAATTCAGACCATAGTCACCCCCTTTCTTCATTTTATTTAATACCCTTCTCTTTTCCTTTCTCTCTTCCTCACTTTTGCAACCATGTTTTTTGTTCTCAAATTGTATACATGTACATGTGCTTTGTTACCATTTGTTTTGATACTGTAGTCCTCCTGCATGTGCCTTTTCTCTTCCCCATTTTAAAAAAATTGTAAAAAGGGACTACTTTGTTTTTGTGGTTGATATTGCAGCTAGTACTTGTATCAGTAACTTTGTTTGGGCATTTGATATTATTTCTCCTACTTGCTTTTTTATATTTGATTTCATGCAGATATGATGTACTACATGGGAACTTGATATGTAATTCATTTTTAGTTTTCTTCTCTCCTCATGCTTGTTTTAATGTTGTATGCTTAATCACAGTCATGTGTATGTGGCTCTCTCTCTCTTCTTCTCTCTCTACTTACACTTGTGATCTGTATTGGGTTACCTTTCTACCAAATTTCTTTTCTTGTATAATGCATCATTTTTGTATCTTTATTGTCTACATTATCACTTCTGGCTCACTTTTTTTCATTTCTTCCCATTGTAAAGGGAATAGCGCATATCCTCCGAAACTACTCACTTTTTTGTCCCTATATTCTCTTTCTCCTCCTCCTTCCCCCCCCCCTCTCCCCCAATAATATACTACATGGTCTCCCCGCGCACCCCCCAGCAGCAGCTTGCCCACCGTCAGAGGATGTTGTGGGAAAACACGGGCTGCATGCGCCGCTCATTTGTACTATCAGCACAGTCATACGAGCTCTGGGCAAACAAGGTTTGGTCGTTCGCGAGCCAGTCAGCTCCACGGCAAAGTCCAGACAATTTTTAAAGGGGTCGACATCCCCTTCAACAAAGTGTGTGAGAATATTGTTTCATTGAAGATTTATTTATGTGTCAGTGTAGATGGAATTAGATGATTTGTATATATATTATAAGTTAATTTTCCTTCTTTCGACCTGCTTTAACAACAGCATATTTTCCAACTCAGCTTGATGTGGGCCTAATATACCAATATATATATCTCGTTGGATTTGCTATTTCTTTATTCGATTAAAGATATTAAATGAACAACTTAAAGTTGGAAAAGACAACCCAAAGCCTAAAACAATAATAAGCCATCTGACAATCTAGAGCATTTTATTTTGTTTTTTGTTTAGCACAATTGCTTTGCCAATTTGAGGTAATACAGATTTAATCCTTTATCCATCTTGGGTTGTCGTCGATGAGTTTGGACAAGGTTCCTATCCCCCTTTCCAGGAAATCTTATCCCCTCTTTAGTGGGCAGATGATGATGATTAAGTGGTATATGTCTTTTGATCTGAGCAGGGATTATAAAGCGCATCCTCTCAATATGAGGTACCACAATGACCCCTTCTGCAGCTAGTATTCCCCCCTGCATAGCCCGGAGGGGCGCAGGCTCCCACGGACCCAAATAACGGCGCTCATCTGAATTTTGAACACCGCGATTATTCCCGCTCGCGAGCAGGTGTTCCTTGCTCGGCCCCGGGCCCGAATACGCAATGAGTGACAGTGCAGCCATCATGTTTCATTGTGGTGTCTCATCTCTGAGCTCTTCTTATATTTAATTTGTCATGAAAATCAAGCTTGATACGTACGCAGCATCCAACCGCTCATGATGGGTAGCCCTACGTAGGGATATACATAGTATTTCTAGTTGGAATTTGACCTCATAGTTTGAAATTAAATTCCATTATGGTTATAGTCTTAAATCATGTTGTACATTTATTTTGTACGGTACTATACTATACATGAATACTCTAACTTGCCAATTAAGTGTCTGGGTGAAATTTGAGTGAAATCACTCAATACAAACTAGAAGGTATTGCTTGTATTACATATTAAAGCTAATACAATTCATGCAAAGATAATCGTAGAATTTGATAAATAACCCTTTTTAACCTTTACCTTGGAACAATTTTAGTTTCTTTTATTTACAGAATAAATCACATTATAGCCTATAGGAATTACAAGATATAGTAGTCAGCAGGTTAAATTTTTTTATTTTTGTTACAATACAGGTAGTCAATGCCTTTCCATAAGACCGTGTTTCAAATGTTTTGCTTCTACACTGTTTAGCCTACATGCGTAATGAGAGCAAGATAAGTATTTCCTTGTATGGTGTATGTCTGAAAATCCGATCTACTATTTTGAAATCAGGGAAATAACACGTCATTGAAGATCTAAATTATTTAGGGGGTGACCTTGCAAAAATGGCACTGTTTACCGCATCTCTTGGGTCCCCCTACATGCCTTTGCGGGTTAGAACGTTTTCCGTCAAGTTATGCGCCGGTCGCTTCTTGGTACCGTAGAGACCGGTGTGCAGCTTCCACCACGTCGTTTACCTCCCCCCAGCGAAGATGAGGCACGGACCGGGGAGAGCGTCGTTGATGAGGCGAACTCGCGAGGGGGTAAAACGTTCTGTACACCTTGCGGCCTCGGGCGCGATCATCGTCCACTTAATCGGGGAGAAGGGGGAAGGAATATGCATGAAGAACAACCCTAATTAAAGACACATGTGTGTTTAGAAGCCAGGGGGCGATAATAGAATACCATTCCATGGTACTATCTCAGCCCAGTGATAGTGTCATATTACATTGTAGGGCTATATTGACCAATAAGTGAAATGCCACTTGGTCTAATGAACTTATCCCACTTTGTCCAAGCATGTTTGGTCTAATACTGTTTTCGATATATTGTAATTATATGGTAATATCACTTTTTAAACACTATTTATTGTCATAGCCAATAAGGCAAACATTCTTAGTGTCGGAGGATGGTACTATTTGAGGAATCTTTAAATTTACTCTTGAGAAACATTTTTTGTTGTTGATAGGTTGAATACTTAGTTTCATTGTTATCGTCTAATGTATTTAGTCACACACTCGCGTTCTTTAACACCCCTCCCCCCCCCCCTTCTCATTCAAGAAAAGGACCAGATTGTCCTTACACTCTCATCTAGTGCAAACTCCACACACACCAAGTTATTCTCTCTTTCTTGTTTTCTGTCTCTTTGACTAAATTCCCCTCTCCGCCTCTTGCTTTCTTCTTTCACTCATTCTCTCTTCCTTACTTTTACATCACCTCACCCCAACCTCCGTCTCTATCTCTGGTGGATCCATGGGGGGGCACGGGATGGCAGTGCCCCTCCCTCCTCTCGTTACGGGAAGCAAAATGAAAGTTTGTAATGCAAAAATGCCGTTGAAACAGAAGTGTGCCCCCCCCCCTTTAAAGTGAAGACCTTTTTTTTCATGTCAATTTTGTTTTGGGATGAAAAATTTTCCTCAGAAAATTGTGCCCCCCCCTTTAGAAAATCCTGGAACCACTCCCAATATCACTCTTCTTCCTCATCCTTTCATTTACCTTCTCATCATCTGTTGCTTTCTTTCTATTTCTTCCATCCTACTTTATATACCGGTACTTTATTTTGCCTTCCTGTTTGTCCTTTCTCATTCACCCCCTCTCTGTCTGTCTCTCTCTCTCTTGCTCCCCTCACTTGCTCAGTCATCTTCCCTCTTCATCCCTACCCCATCCCCCTCCCCTATACCCCTTCCCCTCTCTCTTTCATGTCCTCCTCTCTCTCTCCCTCTCTATATGGTTTCACTAATATATCAACTCTCTGAGTAACTTGTGTGTACAGTAGCACAGGTGAACAGACACAAACCTATTTCGGAGGAGACCTCGTTACCCCTGAAAATTGAGATTAAATCAAGGAAAAATGGCACGAGTGGAAACAGGCACTTGATTGATAGTGTATTTGATATCCATAGTGCTAATGGGTCGACTGCCAAAGGGTCTCAACTCCATTTTCAATGCGATGCCGATATATTGGTCTGGAGGCTAGCATGCTTTCCATTGTACGTGTTGCAAAAAGGACTTTTGTTACAGTCATGAGAATGTTGATCATATTCATGTATTTACCTTTCCATTACTATGTGCATTACTACGTTGTCAAATTTTCAAAATGGATTTAGTGCCTTAGATAACACTACCATACCAGGGGCGGAAAATCTCTCCCAAAAGGTAGGGGGACCCGAGGGGGGACAAGGGTCTGGAAAATTTGACAAGCAAAAAAAAAAAGGTCATCTCGTCCCCAAAACGCACGTTTTATTCCCATTTTGAGTGATATATTTCTTAGCATCACTAAAGACCCAATATCAAATGTCCCCCCTACTATTTTGAGTAGGGGGGACACGTCCCCCCTGTCCCCCCTGGGATTTCCGCCCATGTACCATACCTTTAGTAGAATTTGTTACCTCTTGCTTTCAGGACATCCACAACCATTGATTATGGAGTTGTCAACTGTTCAACAAATAAGAATAGCGTGAACCAGTCCCTATGGGTTATAGATGTGAATCTGAAAATGCCAGATGGAATAGGTATAAATGAACAACTCAGTAGACTGATAAATTTTAATGCATTTTCTTTCTTCTTGAATGCTTTGTGTCCATTTTTTTTTGTTATTTGGTAAGAAAAATGTTTGTGATTATTATGAGGAATGAATATTTGATCAAATATCCCCAAAATGAAATGAATTAATCTAAAGCTAAGATTAAAGTTGCCTGTAAGGTATGTATATTGCCAAATAAGTCACCAATAAGGTTTGAATATATTGGGATATAAGTCAGCTTTAAGGTCTATATTGGACGATAAGTTGCTTTTAAGGTGTAATGGAAGACAAGTCCCCGTTTGGGTGCATATAAGACAATAAGTTGAGTTTAATGTTTACATATTGGAAGATAAGTCATCATTGTTGGGATATAAGTTGGTTTTAAGTTGTGTATACAAAAGAAGATAAGTCGCCTTAATGTGTGGGTGTAAGAATCAAAGTTGCCTTTAAGGTGAAGAAATAAGAAAATTGTCTTTTTTGGGATGCTTTTTAGAAAACAACCTGCCTTCAAGGCATTGTCCTGTATATTTTCAGATAGGACGTCTTTAAAGTGAACATATTGGAGGATATTTAGTCGCCTTTAAAGAGTATATATTGGAAGATAAGTCGGTTAGACTATATTGATCTCTGGGTAAGCACTTGTTAAACGAGTGTAAATTGACTGTGGAATGTTTCGATCTCTCTCTGTCTGAGGAGAGTGATGGGATGTCCTCATCTTTAAGATCTATCAGGGATTGTTAAGGTGCATCGATTCCGACGCAACAAACGAGATTAGCATTGATTTATCAATACGGACCCTAAGAATCACTAGTGATTTTTTCCCCTACTCCCAGAGTTCGAGATTGCTCCATCGTTTGCTTGCTTGCTTGCTTGCTTCATCCGTATCTATAGTGAGATGGTGTGCTTTGAGGGGATGTAAGGTCTCAGGGTTGATTAACTTTGAGGACAGTTGCTATGGTGTCTTTCAAGATGGTGGTCTAAAATTTGAAAATTAATTTGAATAAATTCAAATTTTCTGTTTTAGATAATGAAATTTGAAATCAGTTATAATTATGTGCAGATTCTGTGTGTTGAAACAAGTTCCATATTGTATTCTGGAAGACCTAAACTACCACAGATTTTTGGTTTTTTACTTAGTTTTTCTTTTTCTTTATGAAAGCTTTTCTGTATTTTTACCCCTCTATCTGCTTTGAAAAAGAAATATAACCTAAACATTTGAAAAAAGATTGTTTCCCCTTTATAAAGGTCCTAGCCTTTTATAGCATTTTCTTTCCTTTTCTTGCTTTGTTTTTTTTCTTTTGTCTTTCTTTCTCTCCAGTTCTTATATTACCAACCGTCAAAGGGCTAGAAACAACTGAGAGAGCATTTCATGAAAAAACACCACTATCTTTAGTAGATGTTAAATGACTGGCAAAATAGTTCCCTCTTTATTCCCCAAAACTACAGGTTTAAAATCACTTTAGCAATCAACACGTAATTTGCTTTTAAGGTCTTTACATGATATTGCCTTTTTATTTAGGACCAAATCATATTATTCATTACATGAGATGCTTTTTAGTTGCGCGCACTTTTGAAATCTTCAAAGAAGTATGTTTTAAGTTCCAAACATTACTATCCCATGATTTAAACATTTGTAGATTTGTCATGTAGGCCTATTTCTTCTTGATATTTATGATTTATACATATATTACCTGAAATTTGTTTCTGCAGCACCTGTGCGTATATTGAAAGTGGAAAATTTACCAACTAAACAGAGAAACATTGTCATGATATAGTTAATATCATAATGTGGAGCATTGTGGCCCAGTGGTCTTCTGACTTTGAAACAGATGGTCGTGGGTTCGAATCCCAGCCGTGGCGTAATTTCCTTCAGCAAGAAATTTATCCACATTGTGCTGCACGAGACCCAGGTGAGGTGAATGGGTACCCGGCAAGATTAATTCCTTGAATGCATGAGCGCTGAAAGGCAGCTCGAGCTAAAGCCGGGGTAATAATAACAACGCGCCTCGGAATAGAATATTTCTAGATAGATGGCGCTATATAAATGCCTATTATTATTATTATAATAAGGTGGCCTATCATGATATCAATGATTATCAATAGTGTGGTTATCAAACATTTTATTGCATAATATTGCAGATTTTAGACAAATCTATTTTAGGGCTTGTTGGACATACACAGGAATGAAAATCTATGAAATGTCTTAATTGTCACTTGCTTGGAAAGAACTCTAGAAACACAGGTGTCCTGTGATCTCTTTTATTTCCTCAAGTGGGAATTTGTTTTAGGCGAAATCAATTCCGCAACTTGTAAGTGCTTCGGGACCGAAACGCGAACTGGATTTCTTGCAAAATTTAACGAAAATTAAGGAGCGAGGGAAGAGGAGTGTTTATGGTAAAAAAGAAGCATTTGTTAAAGATCCTTCCACACACCCAATGGCAGAAATCAACAAACAATGTATCTTCGGAACTGAATTAGAGAAAACCGAGAGAGCGAGAAGAATGGCGGCGTGGATAAAATTCAGGGTTTTCTTTTTAAGGACTGTGATGGGGTAACATTATCACCGAAATGACCGTAATGAAGTTAGCGACCAAAATGAGGCCTAGATTCCTCACCAATGAAAGTTAGAATGAAACAGGAGAGCATACCGCACCCTGAGGGAACCTGGAGTGGAGAGTAAATACAGGCGTCATAATTATCTGTGGGAAGAAACGTTAATTCAGGTACAATTTCCGAAATGGAAAGTATTCGGTTAGGGTTAGGCTGTAATAGAAAGCTAGGAATCAATTGCAAAATGCAAAGTATTCTTCAACCGAGCAATTCCTTGTCTGTTTGTTAGAAGATAACCTTTTCCTTGATTTTTTCCTTTTCTTCAGTTGTGCTGAGATGAACTTCAAGTATCCCTCTAAAAACCAATATTTCCTTTCAATAGCTCTGTAGTTATTTCCTAGTTCTTTCCCATTATTTCCTACCATATTAACAATAGTTGTACTCCTTTCATCTGGGTAAAGTTCTTGCTGATGGAAAACATAGAAAGGCCGGGATCTGAACCCACGACCTGATGATTGAAAGACAAAATTAAGAAAAAACACTAGACCAAATGAGTCAAATGAATTCACATCATCATGGTATGATACCACTACTGAAGTGGAGCATCAAGATGCTCTCAGCCAGTCATACCTTCCTTAAAAAGCTATTCTATTGGGATTCTGCGCAAGGAAACAGGCCTAATAATCAAACATCTTTTGGAGGAAGAGTGTGGGCTCTCGGAAGTGGTGCCGCACTAAAGAGCACTTAACTTCACCTGACAAAGGGTATCGATGACCAAACACGTTTGGCCTGGCTAACAACATTCCAGGTGTGTTTGCATCAAAATTTTATCACGTTTCTTTCAGTGTATATAGCAGGATTTATGAGAGTTTTCTCATTCAAGTACCTCTTCAGTGTGTTTACACCAACATCTATTCCAGTTTCTTTAAATATAATATGATAGTGAATCATGGAGAATAGATGTAGGGTACGTGCATGCTGTTTTTAGAGGTATCATGTGATGGAAGATTTTATGCTTTTTTTATCGTGTAATCATCTTTTGACCATGTGTGAAGGACCTTGATGTGTTAACACAATTATGTATGCATGTTTTTGAAGTATAATATAGGGTTAGCAGAAGTCACTCCATATTTAACCTCATTTATTCATTCATACATTTATTTCAACATTTAAACTTCTTGCGTCAGTGACACAAACAGACTATACTAACAAAGTGGCAAGTTCATTCTACTACACCTATTCAACGAATTATGCAACATTGAATATTAATTTATCTTTTTTAGTTCAATACCAAATAATTGATTTGAAATGACTTTTTTAAAGGACAATCAATTGAAACTTTTCTCCCTATGCCTTTACTCTTTATTCCTTTCAAAATTGTATTCTGTATACCGGCCCATGTACTAAGTAGCATGTACAATATCTTTAGGAGAAATTGGACCAACAGTTAATGGAGCTTTTGAGAAATCTTTGTCTGCCGTTTGAGTCCCTGGCATACGTTTCTCTCATGATAGCGAATATTTGACATTACTTGTGTGCTGAAAGCGACACCTCTCCCTCTCTTAGTCAGCGCTTCCTCTCGATCCCACGTCGCGGGGCAGTCATTCCTACTGGTATTCGAGACGGGAGTCGACAGGGAAAAGCCTGCCCATATCAAGTTCTCTTCTCTGCTTTTGGAGCTACTGTCACCTTGTTTGCCATGCAAGGGAGACGAGAATGGACCCATTAGTGTTCTAAAGTCGTACTATTTCCTCTTCCGCTCCTGCACCGGGTTCGTTTTCCTCCACCGTGTGCCGTGCAATAGTATTCACTATCTACCCCTGCTACTTCTACTAGAATACAACCGAATGGCGGTTGTCGCTGCCTGTGTCGGGTCACCTTCCTCCGAATTTGCATATTTTTCCTGTACAAACGGTATAGTGTGTAGACTGTTGAGTGATATAATGTTTGCTGTAAGTGGGGATAAAGGCTTCCTTGCCCAAAACCATATTTTACAAATAATGGAGCAATGTTGTCTTAATGGCAATGGTTAACATTGATTTGACTTTCAAAAAAAATCTAGGCTGCAAGGTACTATTTGTTGTAAAAATAAAACCCTGAAAACAATTGCATCTGAAAATCATTGTGCAAAACATAAGTGGGACAATATCATACCTCAACCAAAATCATTTAACTATACATGTATTAGCAAGAACTTTGAAACAATCATGTTATTGCAAAAAAGTGCTTGACCACTGAACCACCATCTATGGATACTTTTTACATGAAGAAGGGTATTAATCTTTGAACCTGAAACTTCTTGTTCATGTGGCTGGTGTTGTCATCCGGGCCACCATCTGTGGACACATTTTCAGATGGATTGTTTGTTGAACCAACAACTTTCTGTTGATATTGCGGGTGCATGCTTGACCACCTGGCCACCAAGAGTGGACAAATGTTCAGATTGATTGTCTATTGAACCTAGAATCTGTTCACATGGTAGGTGCTTGACCACTGATCCACACATCACAATTTTTTTGAAAGAAAAGGTGTATTTGTTTTCAATTTTTCATTCAAGGAATCAATACCTGGCCAAAAATTCATTGAATGACCAAAAATATGTTTTACCAATGCCTTTATAACAGATTCATCCCCATTGAGAATACCCCTTCTACGCGCTTGACTGACAATGAGTCTCGGGATGCTCGCCACTCTTCTCCCCCCGACTGTCGAGTTTTCCGGTTGCGGCGCTGCGAGCGCTCTCCCAGCCCACTCCACCCGTGTGTCAAACCGCTTTCAATGGCATCTCGCATTACACTAGGAAAACTCTTAGCCACTCGTTGGACAAGCGAGGGAGAATTGTCATTAATCGATCGGCTTCTTAGCTCCTTATCAAGGGATGCTCACCTATACGAGTCAGGTTTTTTTTCTCTTGCCAGATTTCAGAAGTGATTGAAAAATGCGACTCTGAGAAGCAAAGTTAAGGAATTGACCGTTAACAGGCCCATTCAAAATACATTGAAGCACTTTAGGCACTCTAGTGTTAAAAGGATAAATGGTACATTAATCTATAAAAAGTAGTAGATATATTTTAGGGTCTATGGAAAATGTGTATGATATTGAAATCGATCTATTACGAGAACCTTGCTTTGTTCAATGTATATGTACATTGAAACATTTCATAGCTTCAGTGCTAAACAGGCATTGGTGTAGCTTGGTGAATGATTAGTTAACTCATTGCGGCTTATGCTCTGACTAGTGTGTACAAAAGAATGTATATGATACAGGCATTTATATACAAAATTGTATGCCCAATGGGTTAATGCATGTTTGCTTATTATACCTTACACCTTCTATTGACCATTGTTAGAATACTCATAGTCCTATACAATTTAAAGCCCAAAATTCTGTGATTTCTATATAATTACTCTGTTTATACCTGATTTATGTGAATGTAGTCAGTTCACATTGTGTTAGAATCACATAGACTTGAAATAATACACATGTTAGTTTCTTTGTTTACCTTAGGAATTATTACTTAAATGATAAAATGGTAAGAGATAATAGAATATGCTGTACAAAATTTGAATGGTATCAATAGGAATAAAAAGGGCTGGTTCTTTGTGATTTATAAAGAAAAAGAGCATATAGCTTATCTTATGCTGATATGAATGTATTTCATTCTAGTTATACACTATATCCAGACAAGGAAGTTAAAATTCTTAATTGCCAATTATGATTCATACCACGTTAAATAAAAACAAAAACATTTATGCTTATACAATATTGACAAAAAAATGAATCAATCATTAATGATTAGAAATGTTAGAATTTTTGAAGTTATTTGAATAAAATTGTAGATACTTGAAAAGAATTAAAGTTAATGGATAGCTAAATTATAGCAATTTTTAAATATAAAATAACATGATATTAGAGAGGCCTCATACATTCCACCATGCATGAATTTAAGAAATAGAATAAAACAACAAATAACATTGAATTAAAAAACAGAGATTGAGAAGAAATATAATAATAGATTTTATTCCTATCCTACTGTCTTCAATCAGAGTCATGCAGAGTTATTTGGGTCCCGAAGCCCTCTTCACTTCATAAATTTGATTGATTTATGAATCATGGCTAAACAAATGATGGATTAGTCTTGCTCCCCATCCCCTCTTTGGCAAACATGCATAATTTATTGCACAGGAAGCCCTTGGGATTAGCCGACCATATGCCCTACAATGCCTGGGAGCCGGAGCCGAATTGTGCATTAATTGATTATGCAAACAAAGTGCCCCTTCCTTGGGGAGGAGGGCAAAATGGATGGGGGATCAAGAGAGAGAGAGGAGAAGAGAGGGGGAGGAGGAGCTGGGATAGAGAGAGAGAGAAAGAAAGAAAGAAAGAAAGAGAGAGATGAGAAAAGGATTAAGTTAGTACTCTTGAAAAATGTATTATGCTTGGCAAGATAGAGCTGAGTGAAGGTTAAAGAATAGGAATGAAAATTACCGAGGAGGGAGAAGAAAAGAAAGATAGAAAGAAAGAAAGAGAGAGAGAAACAAGGATATCGAACAATTTGATATCCCCCTCCCCCTAATTAAAGAAAGAAAACTATTAAGGTCAGTGTATTATTAATGTCTATGATCAAAGTAGTAAGCAGGGTTATAAGTTCAGCTTTCTGGCTGATTTTTTTAAATTTTATTTTATCTTCAACTTCTCTGTACTTTGTACAAAAGAATAAAAGCATAATTTCAGCTACTTTCATTTTAGGTTACCCATACCCTCACATAATATACATGTAAATGCAATATGATAATTGGAACATGATTAGTTGAACAGAAATGCAAACTACAGTGACACACATAATACTTTATAAAGACAGTAATGCAAAATAATACGCAGAATTGTAATAAAGATATGATATTAAAAGTAGGATAGCACACTTGCAGATGAGAAAGGGCGAAATACATCCTTGTGAGTGAAAAGACAAGAGAATGAAATAAACTGTGATTGTAGAGAAATGAAGAGCTGAAAAAGGAAGTTAGCAAGGTGGATAGCATTGTATTAGCCATCATCCGCTCAACAATCAGATTTTTTTAAACGAGCTTAAATCAAGCGGCCCCCTGGAGAAATATCATCCAAAACATCATCTCCATCTCCCTACAATACTATCTACTTTAAACCAATTCAATTACCAAATTAAATACACCCTGTGTATACTCGCAGGGGCGCTGTTGTCATTTTTCAGCTGTGAGAAAAATGGATTATGCCCCCCTGCACAATCAGGCGCGGAAAGAGAGTAGCGCGTTGGCAGTTCTTGATCTTTGATCAGGGCCAGCAAACAGGCAGAGAGGAAAAGATCATTGGTTGAGGATGATCTAAAATTCTGCTTTTATTTCAGTTCATTTTAGGCAATGTTAGGAGTAAACTGAATTTTGCACTAGTGTTTGTGTCAATTACTAATGTGGAGCGTTGTGGCCCAGTGGATCAGTCTTCTGACTTTGAAACAGAGGGTCGTGGGTTCGAATCCCAGCCGTGGCGCTATTTCCTTCAGCAAGAAATTTATCCACACTGTGCTGCACTCAACCCAGGTGAGGTGAATGGGTACCCGGCAGGATTGATTCCTTGAATGCATGAGCGCTGAAAGGCAGCTCGAGCTAAAGGCGGGTAATAATAAACTCGGAATAGAATATTTCTAGATAGATGGTACTATATAAATGCCTATCATTATTTTTTCATTATAAATATTTGATGATGTAATTTCATTATTTTGAAGCTCTTTCATAAATATCAGTGAGTTAGGAAAATCTTATAGTCCGCTTTTTCATTTTGTGGTTTTTTTTATTTACACAAAGTTGGGAGTTGATTTAACATTGCGATAAGCTTTGTTATATTTTCTGATCTTTGCAATTTAAATTTCATATCATTATATTGATTGCTTTTTAATCATATGGTAAAGTTTTTAAGCAACTTAGTTTACAAGTAGCAAAAGCAAATAGTTACTTAGTTCTTATTTTCAAGCACTTCATCAATTTTTTCAGAATTTATTTAATCAATTTCTTATTTCAGTTATTTTTAGCAGTTAGCGATATTTCTAATAATAATATCAATTATAACATTTAAAAGGCACTTTTGTTTCAACCCTGCACTAACAAATTGCTAGTTAATACTGAGCAAATTAAAAACCAGTTGAACCAGCGAGGCTATCATACCCAAGCACTGTTTAAAATACCGGTTAAAAGGGCAATAAAGACGGTACGAGGGTGAGTAATAGTTTCTCGGTTTTCAAATACTTCACGTGAAGTGATTGCGGATTCCCGTTACTGTCTCCAGGCCAAAAGTACATTCTCCAAATTCGGTTCGTACTTTTGGAACGCCTCTGAACGGGAAATGGGCAGATAAAATTTACCTTTGTGTTAAAGGGGGGCTCTGTTACAGGTTTATCCCTGTGGCAGTGTCATGCAGCGCATGTATAGAAAGCAGAGTGGGACTGTAATAAGTGAGAATTTGAACTCTTTTCAAGGATTCTGAACACCCTTCTAAGCACTCATTTGCAACAAAAGGTGGGACAATGTATTTTGAGCACATCTGCAGAGGTTCTTTTTTTTGTTATCGAACAAAAGCAGATATTGTTGTTTTTAACCGATATTTCCCTATAGAATAGATTTTTTTATGTTTAAAATAGAATTTTATTCCACATTATTTGTCCTTCTTTGTTCTCATTCCTACATGTAATGTTTTTCTTTGTGGCATATTTTATTATTTTATCTTTTGTGGCATACTTTATTATTTACATAAAACAATTCTTCTGAAATCATCACTTTATTCACTTGCACTTCAGCTCTCGATCAAAATGCAAAACCAGCTACAAATTACAAAATCAATTAAATTGGTACTGGATCTAGTTTTCCACCATTAATTCAATAAGACTCCGCATTGTCCCAATCCCCCCTACCACGACCTGAGGCGAAAACGCTTTTACACCACTTAATATATCACCGCCATTTTCTCCAAAATTTGGTGGCGGCCTGCCACAGAATATCTTTAGAAAGTGAATATTTGTAAGTGAAATCTCGGATTACATGCACTGCCCCCGAGGGTGAGCTATTAGCAAGGCAAAATGTGTATCGTCTTTTGTGGGTATGTGGAAATTGGGCTTGAACAGGTTACTTCATTAAGAACACAGTGGAAGATGGAATTACAGATTGATATGGGATGCCGTCTTAAAAGTGGTATCATTTTATTTGTAAATGTAGAACTATTTTTAATAATTATATTTATTATATTAACAAATATCAATATCATGATAAATGAATAAACTTTGAATTCTATCTCAGTCATTGCAATGAGAAAACGAAGCAACTAAGTGCAAATTGTTGAAAAATTATTAATTTTTGTCCCAGAAAATGCTGATATGGCATTTAATTTTTGCAATGTGTATTTAAGATAATATTTGGTTCACAATTGAGTATACAATCGATCGAAAAGTCATTGTTTCATTATTGTATTTTCATGATTTTAAGCTCACAATTCAATATGAAATTTGAGAGGACATGATAATGCTACTGGTATATTGATGAAGTTGGTTGAGGAACCGCGACTTTTACAATGAGTTCCTGACATACTTGGATGGTATTAGTAGAAGAAGGACTTAGTACATACACTTAGATCCTTCATGCTCTGAACCCACGACTGGTCCTGGCTATATAGCATTCTCAAGTCAACTTCTCAAGTTGTGCGAGATCTGTGATTATTATCTTATCTAATGATAAGAAATAAGATAAACAAAACAAATAGCATCGCTTTTGATTCTTCGAGGGAGGTTTATGAATTTCTCCGGCCGCGTTATTCTCAATGGTTCCCCCCCCCCCACGACTTTTCCTTGCAATATCTCGCCAACTTAGCCCCATCGTGTTTAATTAGATTATTCCCCGCTTTTGGCAAGGAAAAAAAAGTTATTTTAATTAGAAAAGAACAATATTGATTCTTATGAATCGATAATTTGTTTGCTAGCGGCATGCATGGGTTTGAGGCCTAGGCAAGCTTAAGTTGTACATGATGTAAATTTGCAATATGTTTTTTGGGGGGAGAGAAAGGATAATGGCATGCAATTTTGACTGGCTGACTGGAATGTAATTTACACAGATGGTATTTGAGGCTGAAGTTCCCACAAGTTGGTTATTGGTTTTGGTATATGGGGGAGAGGGGGTGGGGGCGTTAGTCATCACTAAGAAAGTAAGAGAATCAGAGAAAGAGGGAGAGAGAGAGAAAGATCAGAATTGTTCTTCCAATTTAGCGGTTAATTGATAACCTTTGTGTCAGGGGGCCATTTCATAAAACTGTTCGTAAGTTAAGTGCGACTTTGAGAACGACTGGTGATCCTTTCTTACGCGCTTGGCCATTGCCCGCCAATGAAAATATCATTTACCACAAGAAAGGATCACCAGTCGTTCTCAAAGTCGCTCTTAACTTACGAACAGCTTTATGAAACACCCACCTGGTACCCATTCACCTCACCTGGGTTGAGTGCCTACCTAGAAAATGTTCTGTCAATTAAAGTTGTAGTCTTTTAAAGACTGGCATATGAAAAGAGCCCGCAAGATGTGACAGTGGTGATAGATTAAAGACCTGTTTTGTAAACTTAACCATTGAGATATACCAGCCCTCAGCCTTTTAAATTCCCTTTTTGTTGAAGTATAGTGATGGACAGGGATTGGAATGAGACCAAAAGCTATTTTTTACACCTATTATTATGATACAGAGTACATGGAGCTATGAACGAAGGAGCACCATTTTGGACAATGGGGGGTAGAATTGCCCCCCTCTGTAAGCCATTGTTAGCCCATCTGGTACCAACATGGACCCCTAGAGTTAGATCCCTTGCCCACAACTGGGGAGGGGGGAAGAGGATTAAAGGGATTACACATGGATTAAGGGTATTAGCAACCTCAGCTTGACAATATACATATTTTTGGGGGCTAATTAACAGACACTAAACAGGATAACTTTGCTTCTCATCATGAAATCTACTGATTATGCAGAGAAGTGTGTGTACAAGCATGTATGAGCTTGAATTTTTCAAATCATGCAATATTTATCCTTCAGAAACTAATGTTTTAGGAAGATAGAGAAAAGAGGAACAATTAGGACAATATTCATCAACATACAGTATATCTGTGGCACGATACAGTTTTAGATAAACTGTATGCACCTTAGAACAATATACATTGTAGAAAAAGAGAGCTGTGGGGAGGAAGAAATCTAGTTCAAAATGAAAGTTTTCAGGCTTGCATTTTATTATGTAAAACTAAGATATTGAAACTCCTATTGTTACATCAAAGAAGTATAATAGAGAAAAGATAGATTTGGGGCAGTTCTATAAATCATTCTGAATATATCTGAAATAAGATTTCCAGGTTGAGATATATATCAATCTATTCCCTATAGTATATTATGTTATATGCCACTTTTATTGTGTTACTGCATGGCCTTCAGTAGTATAAATATATTCATTGTATTGTTATATTACACTTTCCGATATGGACACAGTGTCTGCAAGTCTACTACATCATCTGTTGAATTCTCATAGCCTTTTTGTTTCCAAAATATACTTTTCAAGCAAATAGTGTTGAGAGAGAGGGGGGGGGTATGAGAGTGAAAGAGGGAAGGGTGGGGGGGATAGGAAAAGAGAGGTAAAATAAAGAAGGGGGAAGGTTCTAGGAAAAAGGTAGTAGGCCCATGGTTAAAGAGAGAGAAGAATGGTGGAGAGAGGGAAGAGCAAATAGTGAGATAGTGAACAAGCAAGAAAATAAGATATTGAAGAAAATCAGAAAGAAGAAGAAAAGAGAAGAAAAGAAAACTCAGGAGAAATTTTGAATTTGTAAGGGGAATGGGGTAGGAGAAAAAGAAAAGAGTATAATAAGGCGAAAGGACAAAAAGATAAATGGAAAAAGAGGGATATTAAATGAGGAGAGGAGAGAGGGGGGGAAAGAGGGGTGAGGAAAGAGAGAGGGGGAGGTGAGGAGGGGGAGAGGAGGGGGGGGGGGAGGAGAAGACAAAGATAAAGGAAAGAGATGAGACAGAGAGATGAATTTGAATACACATCTTACAATTCAGGGTTATATATTTGAATTATGAATGAGAAGATCTACTCATTGACAATGGCAAACAAGGTTGAGGGATGGTAGCAAACAAAGGACAAACACAAAACAAAAATTTATCAAAGCGGTGGGAAAACTGAGGTAAATCATGGATACTAACTGGCTTTCTTCCCATGCTTTCATTTTCATATTTTGACTAACCTATTTTTCTTCTCTTTTATTAATGGACAAATGTTTTGTTTCCATATTCCATTGTACTCTTATCCCACTTTTGATCTAGGTTTAAGTTTTTAACTAATGGTTTGGTTATAATTCAGCACGCCGTGTGAATTTACGTGCATTGCTTTCACATAATAAAAATGTTTCTGAAAAGCTTTTGAATGGCGCATGCATTTAAGCAAATGCATTTGAATTGAGGTTTTTAATTCAGTTCAAGCATTTTTTCAAATCTGATTCAATGAATGTCTGAATAATCCATTGTCACTAATAATGATTTGTTCTTTTTTCATACATATTTCATTCATCATTTACCAAAAATGTTCATGTATATGAGTATACAGACAAAGCAAAGAATGAATGATCCTAGTCCATCTCTTCGAGAAATTGAGTTAAACTGGGATATTGTTGCTGAAGTGTCAGCCCTTCTAGTGTGTAATATAAGTTATATTTTGAAATTCTGTCAATATGTGCCCAAAATTAATAAAAACTGACCTAAAATTCTCAGTGCACCTCCACCAAAATCATTCACTTTTTCTTGATTTACCTGAAATAAATCTATCACGGAGTTTAGTCATTGTTATACTTCATACATGTACTTGACCCTTTTCAGTTTAAGCCAACAATTCATTTGCGTTTCGTTTTTGTATCTTTATGCTACAGCCTGCAAAAAGAAGGAAGACGATGCGAAGAGCCCGTCACAGAACAGCCACATCAAGAAACCACGCCTTGTCTTCACCGACCTCCAACGACGCACCCTCCATGCGATCTTTAAGGAGAACAAACGCCCCTCCAAGGAGATGCAGATAACTATCTCCCAACAGCTGGGTCTGGAGCTGAGCACGGTCAGTAACTTCTTCATGAACGCCCGGAGGCGGAGTCAGGACAAATGGCAGGACGAGATGGGCGGGGTCGGTGGGAATGTGGGAGGGGCACCCGGAGGAGGCGGACCGGGGGCAGTGCATCCGAACCAGGGCTCGCTGACACCCAAGTCGGAGTACAAGGCGTAGCTGTGATGACGGATGGGCGGGGCATGTTGTAGGACGAGGCTGGGTGTGTCCCAAGTGTTTCTCGTGACTAAAGAGCGGTGTTGCCCGTCATCCCCTGCTAGCATTCATTTTGAGGAAGAGTGTGTGAGCGTTAATCCCTTTTCCGAGCCTAAATGAAAATGGGATTGCTAAACGACTCGGTATCAACATCAGCATTAGACCAAATCCTGGACTTGCAACAATTGCATCAACCGGTATCGAGCTGCTTCAGAAAAAAATCAAGTCAAGTTCTTGTCACTCTGTAGTCTATCTTGAAGATCCAAAGTACCAGTACGAGTGAGAGAAATAAGGCTGATTGGGTCTCCGGTTGCCATGGCAATGATGCTGCGCACTCATATCTTCATGCTGTTGTCTTGATTAACAATCGAAGGCAGGATAATTATTTATTCTCCATTTGAATCTATCAAAGTCTCTTCTTAACAGGGTTTAATGATGTTTTCACTTCAGTGTGCTGTGTGCAAAAAGGGTTTCTTGTCAGTCTTCAGGTTTTAAGTGCAGTGTGCAAAATGGGTGGGGCTTATCTATTCTTTTTTGCTGAGCTATACATCCTCTTGCATCAGTAAGGAGGACAAGAAAAGAACAACACCAACTTGTTCATGTGATGTCGCCATTTCTTAAAGCAAGTTTATATCGCACAATTTTGCTGACACCACTTTTTTATGAAATTAAATCGGATGTAGAAAAAACACTATCCTGGCTGAAAAAATAAAGTTACTGGTAACTGAAAATGAAAATTTTAAGGCTGAAATTTTACAAGCGCAATAGGTTTTACACCATGTTGAAATAAGTATAATGCTATTCAAAAGTTGTTTATTGGGACATGTTATTTATTGGAGAGAGTGGAATAGAAAAAAATCTGTTGCATTTGGCTGTGGTATTAAAAAGCTAAAGCTTATTGACCAACAGAGGGAGCCATAGCACTTAGGAAGGGAGGAAGTAACTCAAGAATGTGTGCTCTTTGAAAACTGGAGACAAAAAAATCTTCTGCAATAAATCTGGATGTTTTCTAAGTTTTTCATGTCTACCTCTACATGTTACAGAAAAAGATAATGATATGTAAATGTATTCAGATTAGAAATAGATAAATAGATTATGAATATTCATTATCTATTTGCATGGAGAGAGTATAGTCTATGTGGTATTGAGTTGATCTTGGCTATTTCTGTTTTAAATAGTTGTACATCCTAATACAGAAGATTGGAAAAAACATAAGATTAATTTCCCATTATAAATTTTTTTTTCCTTCAAAATTCAAGTCTAAAATCTAAAGCCCCTTTCACATTACATTTGTGTTACGAATGTAATTTAATTATTAATTTTTTTGCAATAAAATAATGTATTTTTGACCGAGAGATATTTATAATATTTGCGTAAAGGCTGAAATATTTTTAAATTGTAAATTCAGGACTTTCTCAGTCAAAATATTAATTTGAGACAAATATAAGCTTCTGACATTCTGGACTATATTCATTATCTCCAATTTTAACCCTATTCTGTGTTAATACAAAACCCTAAGATGTGCGTACTATATATTTTATGTACTTGTATCAAAAATGGAAATCTCGTATAGAATTTGAAGTATTTCTAAATACCATATTTCTTTCACATTCCATTAAGTATTGAAATCTTTATTATATGTATATTTGCTCTGTGAGAAAAGGATGATTTTGAAATATTATTTATTCGCTGTATTTATGTTGTTCATACATTTTGTGTGCTGTGCAAAGTTAGAGATTCGATTTTAAAACTCTACACGGGGCAATTATTTGATGAGATAAGTATTGAAGTATTATTTTTTTCCTACACCATTCCACGACACAGTGACATAAAAAGATGCAATCAATATGTAACTACAATTGTAACTTTGTGTACACAGATTTCCATAGGCTTACACTGACGACCAATTGTCGTTCCTAAAATTGATTGCATCTCTTTAGTGTTACCGGGTTTAGATGTTATGTTCATACACATTCGTGCAGTGCAGTTTGATACCTTTTAGTTCATAGATGAGATAGTTTTAGCCAGTGACCTCTGCATCAGTTATATAATTTATTATTGCATTTTTATTTCATGCTATTTGCCAGTGTGAAATCATTACTCTATATTCCAGACCATGTTGCTGCATATTGTAATATTTTTAGGGAACGTTAATATTGAGCATCCATAATTTCATTCCACATCAATGATAACAAGACCATATTGCCAACTTGTATCAAATCAGGATATCTTTGTAAGACAAAATTAATTCCTTTGTAGATTTTAGATGAATCTTCCCATGGAAAAGAAGGTACTGTATTCAATTACAGATACTTTTTGCCTAAGCCAGTGTTATTACAGCGAGGATTCTGCTACACCTAAATGTAACATAGCAATCAAACCTAAAACAAGTTTTAATGATTGCATCGACCACAATGTACAATTAATCATTAACATCAATTGTACATTCATAAGTCAATTCTTAAGTTGTTCATTCAATCTTTTGGCCAGTACTTGGATTGTCCGGTTTCCCCGACCCAGGCCCTCTATTGATGATATTCGGGGGGAAAAACATAATTCTTGCCTTTTTATCTCTTTCCCAATATAAACCATTTCCAAATCATTTGAGATTCAAAAGTAAATCTTCCGGGTTCAAAATGAATTTAAAAAGGGAGCGTTTCCTGGACCAAATCTTTAGTCGGTGATATCCATTGACTATTGTTATAAGCTACTGAAATCAGAGCATGTGATTGGCCAATAAGTAGCAAGCGAAAATCGAAGTGATTAAGAAACTTTCTGAAATGCCCCTCCCCCCCCCGTTACTGAACACATCCAAATATCTGTAATTAAGAAAGTACCTTTCTTTGTCCAAATGAGATACATGTTTATAGAGAGTTGGGTCCAGCTAGGCCAGTTATATTGCAGTTATTATTCGTCATTTGAGTATTTCCTGTTTTTTACAGGATTTATTTTCTATTCCATTCCACTGACTGTCTATGAAAACCAATTAAATGAATAGAATTACATAAAAAACATACAAATTTTACATTTGCATACTCGAAGTAGATATTTTTCTATTTTGCCTGTGTGTAAAGTACAGTGAATTCCATGTGCCATCAATTATTATTGCATGTATGTTTTTTAAAATGCCACTTAATTTCTTAATGAATTTATAAATGATGTTTCATTTTTGTGATGACTGGGCAGCATAGAGTTGTAGCAAATCAAATTTCTCTTTCCATTTGGAATTTTGTCTTTCAATACGTTTTTTTTTTGTCCATTGAAATGATTTAGTCCCATGGTAGCTTCTGCTCGTTTTAAACAAGAAGAGACAAATGATATGTCCTTCGTGATAAAGATATAATGTTACCCTTTCTCCCCTCAAATGTCAAAGAATTAATTCAAAGTTTGTTAATTCTATTTTTCCTTTATAGTCTTTTTAAAAAATAAAATTAGTGAAATTTTGATTTGTGACAGCCAATCATAAATACATTGCCATTTAAGTTAATGCAGGGTCATTTTCTAAAGCAAGTTCATTGTTGATTATATTATTGGTCTTGGTTTGACAATGTGATTGGGTCCATTTTATTGTTAATGTAAATGGTATATAACAGAGATCATGATTTGTATATATAGTTATCTTAGTTGGAGTTTACCCAATTAATGCGAAATTTTTTTTACCATCAACCAAATTAATCAGTGTGCGTGCGTGAGTTTTTTTGTGCAATATGAATTGTGTATATACACACAGTATTTCCAGTGCTTTCGAATGCCATTCTCTATTTTCTGAATTTTCACTTTTTGTTTGTGTACTTTTTTTTCTAAATGTATTCCCAATATTTGTCTTTTGACAAGGAAAGGTGTTATTTGTTGCAATCGCTTTATTGTATTTCATTCCTCACAAGTATAAAAGTTAGTTTAATATTACAAGTTTGTTTGAAATATGAGCTGAGCAAGTGTTGGTTAATATTGACTTGCTTTTTTGCACACATTTCTTAAAATTTACGTGCAGTAGGGTGGGGGGGGGGTAATGTCATTTTCTAGACAATCTTAGGTTAGCAATTAAGCATTATATATTTATGATGTTTCACACATTTTTGTTTTGTTTGTGAGAAGTATGAACTTGGGTGTATATCATTTCCATCGTGACCATATTTTGCCTAAAAAACCTGTCGATATGACAGGAAAGAGCTGAATTAAATTGATAAAAAACTTTCATTTTATCAGAGTTTTTGACCTGGTTTAATCTACAATACTTCATTAATTAATTCAGGGAGTTTTTCACCAACAATTCCCAGATAAATGTATTACTCTAGAATGTAATTCATCTGATTATTCATTCATTTATTCTTTTATTGAATTTAATTTATTTTGCCATAGGGGCAGAGATTAGAGGTGATTGACTTATGATTTTCTGTTAAGCCTACTCCACCCCACCCCCCTTATAATCATGACAATCATATTTTCACTATTTTCTATTTGGTTGTGCCTTTAATTCTTGTTGGGTATATCATATTCATATTTGTTTTTTTTTAATAGGATTACTCAACTTACTTCAATGTCGTGTCGTTGAGGTTTTTTTTGCCACAGTTACTAAATGTCTCGGGCTAGGTGAAGAGGAAACTTTAATTCATGAGGTTATTGCCCATTATTTGTGGCCCAGAGTAAGGAATTATATGTCGAAGTAAAAGGGTTACAGGCTTATAACTTTTATGAATTTATGACAGTAATCTGTTTATAATTCTCTCCCCTATTTGCACAGTGTATGTTCATGTGCCATAGAAATATGCGTGCAAGGTATATTTGCAAGCGTAAGGATTGTATTAAGTTTGGCACAGAAAGTTGTCTTTCTGCTTGCTTTGTATTATTTCTTCTCTATTTTATGTCATTTTTGGTCACGTTTCCCTGTGCATTTGGCCATGCTTGTGGAACCGTTGTTTTTTCTCTGCTGTTTTTCTGGAGTTTTGATCTGTAAATTTTGACATTTTTTGAAGATGTTAATATATGAATGATGTATAACATACAGGTGTTTGGAGAGAAAAAAAAAAAGTAAAAAAAAAATATGTTTGCTCTCAGGATAAAAATAGTTTTGGAATGTTTATTTCAAGTTAATTGTGTTATTTCTTACTGCAGCCACACCCAATGAAATCTACTCCATGGGCCCTGTTGTACAAAGAGTTGCAATTGATCCGATCAATCGCAACTATGGGCGGCCAGCAACGTCAACATATATTATGCATGTTTGTTCAAAATATTCTCTAGCTGTGATGTATATTCATGCATTCATTGTTTTCTTGAAAATTCACTGCGCTTCTCTTTGCATAAAAAAAAGGAAATCGTGCAAATTTTTCGTAGAAAAAATTATGACACTGATGGATTTCCATAGTTACGATTGGTCGGATCAATCGTAACTCTTTGTACAACAGGGCCCAGACAGATCAAAGTTATGGTATGACAAATGGGATATCTTTGGTCAATTGGGTGTAGGTTTTGTTAGTGTGACTGTGTCCAAATTAGTAACGAGATGCAAAGCAATTTGAGTGAGGGAAGGAGGAAAAGGGATGAAGAGGGAGATGGAGAAAGCAGGAAGAATCAATGACAAGGCCAGGGAGAGAGATGAGGGTGAGAGGGAGGGGAAGAGAGAGAGTAGGCAAAGAGTGAGAATTGAGAGAGGGGTAGGGAGATAAGGGTGTGCAATACATGTAGGAGAAAGGGACAGACAGATAATGAGGGAGAGAGATCAAATCATGTACCAGGGAAGAATGAAGACAGAGGTCTGGAGGAAGGAGAAGAAAAAAGAAATATAGAATAAAGAAGACAAAAAGGATTAAAGAAGAAGAGAAAAGAATGACAGAGAGTGAGAGATAAAATAAGCAACGGCCAAAAACGACGTACTAGAAATGGAAATTGACTGTCCAGGGGTCCGTTGCAGAAAAAGTTGCAATCAATCGCAACTCTAAAAATCATATGCAACTTGATTTTCAACCAGCGCGCATTTGGACTTGCGATTGATTTTTTACTTGAGTTTAAACGCAACTCTTTCTGCAACGGGCCCCTGTTCAGTGCTACTCAGAAATTTCTGCAATCACTCTTGAATTTCAAGAGATCTACTCTTTTTTTTCTCCCCCTGTATCTCTCCTCCATAACATTCCTTCTCTCCCCTCTATTCTCTTTCACACTCACTTTCGCCTTCTCACCCCACTCCTATCTTGTCTCTTCACTCAGATTTTCTTTCTCTGACTCTCTTCCAACATTTCTCCCTTCCTTTGACCTTCTTCAACCTTTTCTCTTCATCTCTCACTACTCTCTCTACTTCCCTCTGTCATTTTATAGATCACATATTCGCCCAAATCAGAGCAATTTCTTTGATATCATGTATATAGTCAGTTGTATGTCTGGACAATTGAATTTAAACAGCCATTTGGAAAAAGTTAACGAGAAAAGGCAGAGCTGCCAACCTGACCAAGAATATTTCATTATTTTAAAAGCTGAAAATCTGTATTTTGGTGAAGGGATGCAGTATTTTCCAAGAAATTCCATGGAACACAAGACTGACACTTTAGAGATCAGCATTTTGCATGAACCCATCAGTATTCTTCTCAATTTTCAGTACTAACTAAATACTGAAAGTCAGTACTGCTGGACAGCTATAGAAAGGTTCCATCAATGTTTAGTATAAATGTAAACTGTTAAGCAATATAGAGAACAAAAACTGACAAACTATTGATGAATTCATATTGAGGGATGCCAGTTGGAATTGATCAGAGGGCATAAAAATCACCTAGAATATTTTGTACCCAAAAGTGCTAAAACTATGGCCTGATAATAAATGGCCAGAGCCTGGATTTTCAGGTTTTCACCTGAAATCTGGCATCCCTGCATATTTTTTGTGTAATCCAAAGCCAAAAATGAAGGCTTCAAAAGTTAAGTGTCCGGACACCCCACCCCCATCCTATCATACACCTCTTCCAAATTAAATTCTTTTCAAGTCAAACGGATAGCTGTGATCCCGAAAAGATACGACTTGCGCAAAGTCACTTGTACCCTTTTTACACAGGATTTTCTTAACCCCGGACTATCGCTAACCCCGTACTATTTTTTTTTCCTTTTCACACATGCCAAATTGTTATTGCTAACCCCGGATAAGGAATGCTTGCTTTTTACACACGAAACTCGCTAACCCTTGGACTAGCGGTTTTTGTCGATCATTCGTAGTACAAGTACTTCACTCGTACAATGTTTACACACGCTAAAATTTCCTTAACCCCGTACTATAGGTGGGGCTAAATTGCTATTTAGCCCCACCTATAGTACGGGGTTAAGCTTAGCCCACTTTCGTTTTACACTAGCGATCTTAACCCAGTACTATCGCTCTTAGCACCGCAATTGCTGGGATAACCCTGCTTTTTTGCAGGGCCAAATAATCCCGTACTAAAGGTGGGGTTAGCCCACTTTGCAAAAAATGCTGTGTAAAAAGAACGTGGGCTAAGCTTAACCCCATACTATAGGTGGGGCTAAATGGCAATTTAGCCCCACCTATAGTACGGGGTTAAGGAAATTTTAGCCTGTGTAAAAAGGGAATTGTAATACTCAACTTACATGATTACTTGGCAAGCAACTATAAATCATACACATGATGAAGTAAAACAACAGCCTATAATCCTACACTTTGTAACTTTTTTAATATTTCTTTCTTTCCTTTTGTCCACCACGAAAAGAAAAACAGAAACATAAAAATACCTTACAAACAATGAGAACAGACCTATGACGAACACATATACGTAGACCACAAAATGCACAAGAAACAATACAGACCTTTTCTGCAGTGCGAGTAGCAAAATATAAACTTTCTCAAAATAATATATAACACGGTTGCAAAATCTGCCAAGGTCTGGCTTCATACCAATATTTGGTATTCTCTCCACCACACTGCCTCCAAAAATAATTTTAAGAAATTCAAATTCAACAAATTAAAAATAAACATCATCATCATTCATCTGTAGGTGACACATTTGCTCCGGCGACAATTGCTCCAGGCTTTCTTTCGTCCAAGACGTAGGGTTAGGATTGAAATAACATTATTTAATAATATTATGGAAGCGCCGTCGTGTAGCGGTTCTGACTCTCGCCTTGTAATCAAAGGGTCGTGTGTTCGAATCCACTATGGCCTAGTGCCTTTTGGCAAGACGTCAATCCACACTGCCACTCTCACCCAGGTGCTAATTGGGTACTGGTAGGAAACAACCATCATTGAGGTTGGTTTAGCAAGTGTGCGCCTAACAGGCTGCTTAGAAAGCTATGAATCCAGTGACTGGGTAATAATAATTGTGAAGAGCTGTGAACAGTCCTAGATTGATAAAGCGCTATATAAATGCCAATTATTATTATATGTTAGGTTTAGTGTGGAGCGTTGTGGCCCAGTGGATAAGTCTTCTGACTTTGAAACAGAGGGTCGTGGGTTCGAATCCCAGCCATGGCGTAATTTCCTTCAGCAAGAAATTTATCAACATTGTGCTGCACTCGACCCAGGTGAGGTGAATGGGTACCAGGCAGGATTAATTCCTTGAATGCATGAGCGCTGAAAGGCAGCTCGAGCTAAAGCCAGGGTAAAAATGATAACAACGCGCCTCGGAATAGAATATTTCTCAATAGATGGCGCTATATAAATGCATATTATTATTATTATTTAGCATGGACCTAGTAGGTCCATGTGTTTAGGGAAGGGTATAGTTTAAATCCAAGGTGACAGCTGGTCATTCCACTTGTGTGAAATTTACAGCAAAGGCCTTGTTTATGCTTCCACTCTTCAGGCCAGAATCAGCGTTTCCAAACGTGATTAGTCCAAAACATAGTTGCGTCCATTCTTACTTTCATTTAAACGCTGTTTCAGAATACCAATCGTAAACTCACAAAAAGGTGCTTTCGTAAACGTTGTTTGACCAGAATCAGGCTTTCTGGGGAAGTATAAACAAAACCGTGTTTAAATTAATTCCTTTGCATGCTTCTGGTGACATGAAAATCTGCGGGCAATTACAGTCGCATTGCTCCATGTTATCTCTACTTAACAACAACACTCCGAAAAAAACTTTCGAAAAAAGGCGCGCCCAATTTGACCCCGCTTCCCTGCTCAATGAAAATAACAATGCGAAGTCAGCTGGAGATCGTGATTTCGCCTCTGAAAAGTTAAGCATAAACAGCACTCCCAGACCCACATTTACGATCGGCATTTTGAATCGACGTTTGAAAACGCTGATTCTGTCCTCGCAATCGAAGCATAAACGCACCCTAATTGTCACAGGAGCAAATGTCATGGAACCTTCAGATCTGTAACATAAAAAAAAGGGTTAGGCATCTCTCTTGATGCATTTTCTCCCCTTACAACAGTTGAAACAGATCTATGAAAAACATACATCGTCAAATGTTCTATTCCAACTTTCGTGGATAAAGTAATCAAATTGACGCAACACCGATGTTGCTCTCACATATTTCAATCGATTAAGAGGCAATTCAACATATTACTTCAGGAGAAATATAACCTGCTTTCCTAAGAAAATAATGATCAATTTGCTTATTCTAACATAATCTTTCTCATCCCCCTACCCTTTCACTGACAAAAAGAAGTCTGAACTTGTAGCCTAAGGGTCCTGACTGGGACATTTATATCGAAGTTCCACATTTTATCTACAATGTAGTCTTGTCTCAAGATCCATCAATTTAAGTTTCAATCAGGGTCTGTGCCAGCAGACTACCAACAAGAAGAAAGAAGATGAGAGGGTGTTAAACACAATTCCTTAATTGCTCTTTTTCATATGTAAGATTAGTTTCTTTCTATAGAATATAGATATGCGTGATTACTTTGATCTGATCAAACACAGCTATGGAAAGCCAGCAATGTCAACATCTAAAATGCACGTTTGATCAAAATGCTTTCTAGATATGCTGCCAATGTTCATTGTTGTCTAGATAATTCAGTGTGCTTCAGAGGGCAATGCCCGGATCGCCCCTAGAATCCCCCCCCCAAAAAAAAAATGCATGCTTTTAGGGCGACCATTCTTTCTAGATTCACTCAAATATCTGTCCCAAACACAAAGATTATATAGAAAATCATAATTTCAACTACGGCAGAATAATGATTTACTTTTGCTGCATAAAATGCTTATCGGTTACCCCTACAAAGTAGCCAATAAAATGAAAGAAATAGCCCAAACTTCCGGAATAGCCCCCAAAGTGGAGAAAAAAAATTTGAAATAAAAATCATTTCCCACGGCTTCCTCTTTTTTTATGAATGACAATGCGCAAATTTCCTGTAGGAAAAATGACGATGGATTTCCATTTAGTTGAGGTTGATTGGATCAATCGTAACACTTTGTAAGACAGGACCCTGGCCACACATATCTTTGCTTGAGTAAATCATGATGCAAAGCACAATTTGAGAAAAACAGGGATTCAGCATAAAATAAAAATGGTTGATAATTTGGGGGAATTGCCCACATTACACATGTTGCCAAAATCATAATCTGTTGGGGCTTTTTCCATATCTATACAGACACAGCTACAATTCAATGGCAAACACTATGTCAGTTGCAAAAATGTAGTAAAACTTGTGATAAATAAAAACAAAATGGTGGTATTGCCAATTTCTGCTGCAATTAAATGAAAAAAATCAGGTCAATAGACCTATCATTTCAACAAAGGGTACAAATAATTCTATATGTCTTCTCTTTACATCATACTAAAGATATTACTTTTCCCATCATTTTTATGCCACATGATTCGTACATCAAAATCAAAATTTCAAAGAATTATTCAGAATTAAATTGAAATATACCATAAAAATAAATTTTGAAATATTGTTCTTCAAATATATCAGAGAAACTGACTGCTCAATTTTGTAGATTACATAATACGTGATGTGCACATTTCTGCAATGAACATGTATATGTAGAGTCAAAGGCTGTGATCTCAAGGGGGAGGGGGGGGGGGGAGATTTGGCACATTGTTTGCAAGAAGACAGTGTTAACAATGTCTAAAAATAAGAAATGGCATGACAACGATGTCACTTACACATTTGCAAGAATGAACAAAAATATTGCAATCGATTATATCACAAAACGCACTGTCAAAAATTAAAGTGCTAAATTTGTTGTGGCCCAGTGGATAACTCTTCTGACTTTGAAACAGAGGGTCGAGGGTTTGAATCCCAGCCATGGCGTGATTTCCTTCAGCAAGAAAGTTATCCACATTGTGCTGCCCTCAACCCAGGTGAGGTAAATCGGTACCTGGCAGGATTAACTCCTGCCAGATGAGCGCTGAAAGGCAGCTCGAGCCAAGCCAGGGAATAAAATATTTCTCGATAGATGGCGCTATATAACTGCATACTATCATTATTATTACTTGTGTTTCCTCTTTGGCCATTAGATAGCTCAACATCATACAACTGGTAGGCGTTTCATAAAGCTGTTCGCAAGTTAAGAGCGACTGGTGATCCTTTCTTACTCGCTAATGAACAACTTGGTGTATACCATTTACCACAAGGATCATCAGTCGTTCTTTAAGTCACTCTTAAATTAGGTACAGCTTTATGAAATGCCCACCTGTATCAGTAACCTTGGTACAAATCCATTTCCATCAATGCTCTGATTTCAGTTCAGTTTCCATGTATTTAAAGTGCATTGAATTACATTTTAATATTCGAATGACAATGCAGCTTAAAAGAACACGACGTAAAATAAGGAACCACTGTTCACTTTGCATAGCAGCGCTTTGTTAAGTCACACGTACTGGTTCCGTATTTCCACATCCATTAACTTTTAAACACAAGCGAGTGCGTACAAATCTATGTGTGGTGTCCAAACCAACAGTTTGGTTCGCTTTCAGTACCCCAAAACTGATGTTAAGAAAACAAATAAGTAGTGCTGCTTACGTAGGCTAAGTTTGGCACAGTACATTGAGTTTCGGAATGAAGGAAGCGTGTTGTGTAAATAAAAACCCTCCAAACTGTCTTTAATGTACGTTGCGAGATAATTTTGCGTGGACATTACTACAAATAATTTGCATGTTCTTTATGATATGAGTAGACTATTTTGAATACTAGAATGTATTCACACACAATTATTTCTGTACAGGATACCTGTACGTAAGTGATATCCTTCCAAGGTTTCTGAGCAGTTCTGTCGGACTCTACAGAGCGGCACGACTGCTTCGTCCATGTGACAGCTTCGGCGATCACCTCTGAACCAGCAATGCTCTTCATTGGCAAAATTATTGCTAGCATCTCTTGCTTGTTGATCACAAAATGCTCCTGACCGCTTCTTCAACATCGCTATCCATCGTATTGAGTTCGGTCTCAAGCCCAGCGACAGCGCTGTTCTCTTCCAGGAAACTCGTATTGGCATAGTCTTCGAGATTAAACACTGCAGAGTCATCGGCGCTGTCGAACACATCGTCCTGATCAAAACTAATATCGGCAAGGCTGGCATGGCGCATGTTATCACTGGGACCCGGGTTCTGTAGAAAAAGAATACTGTTGACTGCACTGTCCATCTGCTCCTGAAGCACGTCTTTGCTCTCACTATCCTCGTCCATTATTGCATCAAACTGATTTCCGGAGGGGTTCCGGTCATGAGACTGCGAGCCGACCGTGTCGCGGGTACTTGCGTCGCTTTCTTGGAATGCAAAAGAATCTTTATTTTTCTCACTAACCTTCCACACACTGCCCCTAGTCCTGTAATCGATTGATGGCGAGTAGTCGCTACTGTCTAAGGAATCAGAACTAAGAAGCGCCTCGAGTTGGCTTTTCCGCCGCTTCGGCTTGGTCGGGGAGGATAGTACTGAGTCATCGCTCTCACTTGTAATGGACCGATCGCGGGACTTGACCTTGGACTCCACCAATAAACTTTTGGTCAACCGTAACCGAATGCCACCCCCGGACGACGCTCCTTTCGAACCATCCTCCTCGTCGCTGCTCCCGTACTTGGACACGATCGAAGACTGATACTGTCCTTCGGAGCTCGAGGATGTGTCTCCGTCACCGCTCACCTGTCTTTGACGCTGCAGGGTGGCTCCCTGCCCACCGGACCTACGGGAGGGGTTCATCTCGGGACTTTTTCGTATTCTGTCGTGGTTGGTCTTGTGGCGGGGTTCAGCTTTGGTAGGGGGGACCTTGGCAGGTTGGGCGAACGAATGCTCAGAGGGTGCCTCTACATGGGCAGCCTGCAAAATTAAAGTTAGAAGTCTATTTGATTATAATATTACTCAAGGCCATTAAATAGTGCAACTCCTGTATATACATAACCACCTGGAAAGAACATAGAGTCACATAGTGAGTTCACATACTGGACTATGTGAAAGTGTGATTCACACTGTAGAAATGTAACAAAATTGTTGAAAAAAAAACATATCGAAAGATGGAAATTTATCATTGTGATGCCACATTCAAATCGTATAACTTACGATTGATCAAATAAATCACAACTATGGAAAGCCAGCAACGCCAACATCTATAATACATGCTTATTCAAAATAATTCCTAGATAAGCTTTATGTTCATACATCCATAGTTTTCTTGAAAATTCGCGGTGCTTCTCTTTCTTTGCAAAGGACATTGTGCAAATTTCTTGACATTGATGACGTCAATGGATTTACATTCACTGGAGATTGATTGGATCAATCGTAACTCTAAAAATCAAGCGCAACTTGATTTTAAACCAATCACGCATTTGGGACTTGCGATTGATTTTTTGACTTGCGTTTAAACGCAACTCTTTCTGCAACAGAACCCAGGGCCCTCTGACATAAAACTTCGCAACTAATCATGGCAGATTTTTAAGACTGATTACACATAATAAGCAAATGTGCATTCAATCATAGAACTCTGGCCCACAATCAATCGCTAATGTTCGAATCCCAGCCATGGCGTAATTCCCTTCAGCAAGAAACTGATCCACGATGTGCTGCACTCGACCCAGGTGAGGTAAATGGGTACCGGTAGGAAGTAATTCCTTAAGAAGCTGTGTGCGCTATGAACGCCTAGCTTAGCCAGGTAATATAGGAGCGCCTTGAGCACCTAACAAGGTGCAAATGTGCGCAATATAAATATCCTATATTATTATTATTAATGCTGAGGTCACACTTTTCCCTACGGATGCCGTACAGCAAGTCGAAAACAGTCGTTTTATCAATTATCATTCACACCACCCATATGTAGCTGGTACAAAGAATTGCTAAAACTGCTGTTTTCGACTCGCCATACGGCAGCCATAGGGGAACTGTGACTGCAGCACATGTTATGGGGCCCAGAATATGCAAAATATGTATCGATATATAACTATTGCATTGGATCAGTAACAGATGGTTAAGTGTCCATCTCACAACCGGGAGCTTAGGAGTTCAAGCCCTGGCCGTGTCAGCCCAAAAAGACTTCAAAAGATGGAAGATGCTGCTACCCTGTTTAGCGTTCAATGATGTATAAGGGATAGAGCAGTGTCAATCTGGCGCTGCACAATGGCTACCAATCGGGCAAAATAAATTTTCTGAGTAATCCTATTTCAGATTTCGAACATCACAATAAAGATTTCATTTTGTTTAATTTTCTCATTTCATATCAACTCATAACTCAAAATTTGACTTTTGGTCCCAGGAGATTTATCTGTATTCATTTTATTTCATATTTTGTCTTTCTAGAAGTGGAAATAAGCTTGAAACTTGATGAGTTGCTTACCTGAGCACCGGCTGTTTCTTGGTCCTGACTGGATTCTATCTTTGGCATCAATGATTCTACTAGTCCTGATCGGAAAGGCAGAGAAGAACGCAACAATTAACGATATATGTCAGCTGTGGTAATGATTTAGAAATGAATTTGTACAGAATCCAAGAAAATGACCAAGCATCAGTACGTACGAGTAAGAATATATACCAAAAGAAAATATGCTGTTGTTTAGATATTGGCGAAATGAGTATGGTATTCCATCACAATATTGGGTCTTTTTCCAAGCAATAAAAATGCTGTCCCACATGTGCTTATCTGTGTTAGTGATCTTCAATATGATAGTTTTTTCCACTTAGATTAATGATTTCACAAAGCAGAGTTTACGTAGCTATACCGGATCTAGATCTAGGATATGGTGGCAATTAACCTTGGTTTACAAACTTTCTCATATCGTTTAATGCAACTACTTTCATTTATCAGGCAAGAATGAACTGACCAGCACTGTGCGTGGCCTCTCAATAACAGTATCAAAGATAGAGGGTCTTGAAATTTACCTTGAGTTGACTATTAATAATACAGTGAATAACTTGGCAAACAATTATACTCCTACATAGAAAAAAATGCAATAGTTTGAAAAGAAAGGTACAGTTTTGCTACTTGGTAAAATAATTATTGCAGTATGAATGTACTTAGTTCAGTTTAGTTCATTTATTCATAAAAAAAAATAGTAAAGATATACATCAAAAATTCAATTCAAATATATAATTTAAAATGTAAACATGCAAAAACAACTGAAAATAAAGACAATGATATTCGGGTATAATTAGGCCTGTGTAAAGTAATAATATAAGAAATGAAAAGGAGGACTTAAAATTCAGATATTCAGTTTGAAGAATAGCACAGCTTATTTACCTCTGTTAGCCTCGACTCTACTGCGTTCTTCTTGGAGCGCAGCCGTCTCGTCTTGGTGAAATAAACGTCCCAGCATGACAACCTCTGACGACGGCACTTCAATCTTTGATGAAATGAACGGACAAGAAATGTGATACACTTGGGCTTTCACACCGAAATAAAAATTGTTAATACTTGAACAAGAACACAACTCTCTTTTAAACTGATAATCTATTGAGCAGTAAACTGCCAGTGCACATGTTACAGAATCTATCATTCTTTTTAAAAGGTAGGGTGTAGTGTGTTTATAAGTACTACAGATTTTTCTTTAGAAAAATGTTTCCACGCTAATAATGAATGGGCGGTATGGGTAAACTGGTGGGGGTAAACAAAAATTAAATCGTAAAAAAATTAATCTACTAACATAATGTTAATCTAAAACAAAAATTAGATGGCTATTTCAAGGATGTAAAAAAATAAAATGTGAAATTTCAGCAACTTTTAGGGGGTACGTTTTGTTCTTCTTTCCATATGGAAAAATGGTTGTCAATGTCATAACAGAAATGTTCTATGTTTTTAACTCACCATACTTTCTTGATAGAGGAGGTATTGGAATTTATCCAACATCTTCTTCTTCTTTGTCATCAGCTGGTTACTGATCTCATAAAAAGAACTCTCAGCTAATGAAAACGGAAAAGACAAGTCGTCAAAAATAAATCAAGAAAAATCTTGTGAAATCATGGAAATGTTTCATCGGCATTTGTTGTCAAATTGTCAGATCTGAAACCTTTCTTTGATTTCAAATGAAGAGAAACACTGTTACTATGGTAACTGTCAGTTAAAACAGGACTTGTCGGATGAAACATCTGGGGGGCGTTTCATGAAAGGACTTGTCGGACGTTTTGTCGAAACGTCCGACAAGTCCCATTTTATCCAACAGTTACCATAGTAACAGTACTTCTCAGTCAATCAACATCAAAGAAAGATGTCAGAACTGACAACTTGTCGGATGAAAAGTTGATTATGATTGGCTGAGAGGCACTGTTACCATAGTAACTGTCGGATAAAACAGGACTTGTCGGATAAAATGTCTGACAAGTCCTTTCATGAAACGCTCCCCTGGCAAGAATTTTCATGAAACACTTCGTAGTTGCTACGCTCGTTTGCTTCCATTTATCGATATAACTGATCAGGGGGCCCGTTTTTATGAAGATTTACAACAATTGTAACTTTGTCTTCATGGCAACTACCATGGTAACAGGGCTTAGTAGCCAATCAAAATCATGGTTACCATGGTAATTGCTATAATGGCAAAGTTACAACACTTTATGAAACGGGTGCCGGGAATGCAATTATCGCTTTAAATAAGTGATGGATGGGCTGGGTCATTTCCAATCATTTTTCTTATAACCTATAATTTATGGTTAGAAGCCGTGCTACTTTAATTATGATCATTGGCATCAGTTACATCACAACCCAACCATCACCCAACTATCACAGCCTTTACATCCATTATTACCACTACCACCAATAGCCCCACCATCGACACAGCAAACACCAAACACCAGCTTTCCCATCACACCCTTCACCACCAACACCGTCATTACCACTTCCATCTATGCCATTACAACTACGATAAACACCGACCACCATCACTATCATTACCGACATCATCACATTCACCATCATTCTGTCTATGGTGACTGCGATGACTTGTAATGAAATGCTGGTCATGCTGCAAGAATTCTGCGGGAAAGACCGTGCCTTGTGAAATCATTGCATCTGATTGGCCGAGATCCAAATTAGTCAGTGAAACTCACTGACAAGACACTTCATGAAACACTCTCCACATCTGGTGGGTGCTTCATAAAGCTGTTCGTAAGTAAGAGCGACTGGTGATCCTTTCTTACGCGCAAAACCCTTGCCACTGAACGTTTTTGTGTCATTTACCACAAGAAAGGATCACCAGTCGTTCTTAAAGTCACTCTTAACATACAAACAGCTTTACGAAACGGGCCCCTGGACAGAATATAAAAAAAAGTCCTGAGATGAACTCCTCCCGTAGGGTCTGGGGCTCTTTTTCAAGGCATTAATCTACACTTTGCCACTCTTGACCCCGGTGCTAAATGGATACCCGGTAGGATGTGAAAGTCATTGTAGCTTGTCCAGTACTGTGTGCGCCTCACCGGCGACTGACTGGATACTCCCCAGGGAGTGGAGGATGTATACACATTGTGTGCGGAAATGACTGATTGAATCCGATGACCGGGGTAATAATATATCTGTAAAGCGCTTAGATGCGTCGTTCCGATTATTGTTATTGTCAGAGCAAAGGATTATCTTTTGTATATTTTTTTGGAGGGAAGCTAAAAAAAAGATGCCACCCCCCATGAACAAAGGATAACTGCTTATACTCACTTTCTTTGAAACTTTTCTTGCTGGGGATCTTTTCATGCGCTATGTGGTAGGGCAACAGCCTCTGAATAGCCTCGCTGTACGAGGCAAAGGGCGTCTTGAACTGAATATTCTCCACACAGTACTTGTCTAAGTCACGCCTCTCTCGGATGCTGGAGAATAGAATGGGATGGTAACATTCAAAATCAAATTAAAATCCCATTTTTGTTGGATTTACAGAAACTTGATTCCAAATAAAAGAGAAAAATCCAACAAGCGAAACACTGAAAATGTCATTAAAATTGGTTGTAAAACAAGAAAGTTATAACATCTCAAAGTTTCAAACAGGACCAAGCCAAAGTCTGATGCTTACAATTCGGCTGCAGCCGGTGGTGGAGTCGGGGCCTTCGGGGGCGGTGGAGGGGAGATGATCTCCACTTCCTTACCCCCTTTATCCTCCATTCGATCTCCTTTGGGCGATGCCTTGGCCCCTTTCTTCTTGGCCTTGCTACGGCTGGGCTTGGGAGCTCTCACCGGAGACAACTGAGCCTAGGATCAAATAAGAAATAATGATCATAAAATATTAATAATACGTCAGATGTAGATAGCACTTTCTACATTAGATGCTCAACGAGTCAAGTTCAAAATTTCAGCAATGAACGAGTTAATGGATCTCTGTCAAAAAGCACAATTATACAGGTATGTCTTCAAATCATCCCTGAAGACAGTCGCTGATGTCTGGGTTTTCAAGCTCTGTGGAAGCGAACTCCATTGAGTCGGTCTCGAATAAGTGAAGGCCCATTCCCCCCACAATGAATTAGAATAAGTAATGAAACTTAAATTATACAACACCCTAAATGAAGGCTTCATATTGTCTGTAATTACTCCCATACTTCTAAATCACTTTCCCATTATTGATCTGAATTCAATGAAATCTTTCAGGAATAGATAAAAAGAACGAAGCCACATCAATGAATATCCTGGCATAATTCACAGAAATGGCTCTTTAAAAACAGACATACACAAAAGTTATGCAGTTTACGACTATTATTCATTTGGCCATAAAACAACAAAAATTGTAGTATACAAAGATACAAAAGAAATAGTGAGTGAGTGAGGAAAGATGGAAAGCCGAAATGAAAGAAAAGAGAAGAGTAAGAAAATGGTTTTCCATGGGCCAGGGCTTGCAAAAGTAAAAGTCAGAGGCATGAGAGCCCTCAAAGAAAAACCATTGAGGGATTATTGCACATTCCGGTCATCTGATAGTAAATTTATTGTTGAGCATGAGTTTATGAAATGAAACCCAGGCTGTGCCCTTCAAACTACCTATTTCTTTTTAACAAGTGGAATGCCTCTGGCCGTCTCACCTGCATCGCGCAGTTCAATATAGCAGCAGTGCTGACTTTGAAAACTACTCTAACTCGCACAAGATGTTCAGTGATACATGGTTACTCTTATGTCCACTTTTTATGAACTAGACCAATAAACTTACAGAGATATGATGGTAATTCAACAGATACCCCTGATTCGGCAAAAGTTCATTGACCCTAAATGACCTTTGACCTTGGTCATGTGACGTGAAACTCATGCAGGATGTTCAGTAATACTTGATTAACCTTATGGCCAAGTTTCATGAACTAGGTCCATATACTTTCTAAGTTATGATGTCATTTCAAAAACTAAACCTCCGGTTAAGATTTGATGTTGACGCCGCCGCCGCCGTCGGAAAAGCGGCGCCTATAGTCTCACTCTGCTATGCAGGTGAGACAAAAATGACATGAAATCCTACTTAGTAGCATACCTTGGGTGTTGGAGTACTGGAGGAAGGTTGCTGCACAGGTTGTACTGCTGAACTTGACGTATCTTGAACCTTTACAAAGAACAGAGAAAAGGAGATTGAAATTGATAAAAGGCCATTTACCGACTGTTTCCTGGGTCCTGTTGCATCAAATATTTAAATAATGATAATAATAATATAGGATTTGTATAGTGCACGTATCCACCTTGCTAGTTGCTCTAGGCGCTCCTATATTACCCCAGCTAACCTGCAACCCATAGCGACTGCGATCTGGGGCTCGTTGCAGAAAGAGTTGCAATCAATCACAACTCTAAAAATCATGTGCAAAACCAATCAACAGCGCAGCATTTGGCACTTGCGATTGATTTTTTTTAACTTGCATTTAAACGTAACTCTTTCTGCAGCGGACCCCTGTATTAAAGACGTTTGACACGTCCATCATCCTGTGATTTCAATAATTTCAGCCAATCAGATTTGTCCTAGACGATGGCGTCACAACCAATATGCTGTGCTGTGTAAGCAACATAAGCACATTGGTGTCGTTAAAATGCAGCCCATTGCAAAGCTGTATACTGGCCTGTGATGTGACTGCACCGGGATATGATTGGCAGCGATTGGATCTTATTGCAATCATATTGGGTGATTTCAAATTCAGTGTTGACCTTTTGATGTTGGTGTTATGGCAATTTTTACACGATTATAGCACCTAACATAAAATGAAGATGGTCCCGAAAAGTCCTTCACTAGTTGTCGACATGTCAATGTGATCTGGGCTCCATAAAAAACACAAAGATGAGTGATCAATCGTTAAATGAACTGACCAATCAGGATCAACATTACACGCGCATTTGGCGCAAAATTCTGACCAGGAACCAATCAGAAGTTCTCTCATGTTCGCTATTCATCGCTAATCTTTATGTTAAGGGGCCCTGGATCAGTTTTACAATCTCTGAACAACACCGCACTTGAAATCACCCATTGGATAGTGTGCGCTGGGATGGAAAGTCAAGTAAGGAATTGGTCCAACCTTTTTCTGTCCCTGCTGTAGCTTGACCTGATGCTGTCGGTAGAACTCTTGTTGCTGCTGTGGGGTCATATTCTTCAGCTGCTCCTGGAGGCGCCTCAAGACATCTTGTTGCTGAGGAGTCAGGTTCTAAAGAAAAAGGATACAAGGATAATAATAATAATAACTTTTGTAGGGCGATTTATACTGGTGTTTCAAAGCGCACAGGTTGGCAGATTGTAATGGTGTACAGTCAATACATTAAAAAAGAAAAAAGAAAAAGAAAACAAGTTTTGAGAAAAGGTGAGTTTTAAGTGATGATTTGAAAATTTCCAAGGAGGGAGCATTTTGGATATGAGTTGGAGTTTATTCCAGAGGGTGGGAGCAATTTCAGAAAATGCACAATCACCATATCAGGTCTTAGTGTGAAGGCCATGAATTAAATTATTGGAATATGATGAACGTAAGGATCTGACAGAAGAGGAAGAACAAAGGGAAATAAGGTCTTGGAGATATTTGGGTGACATATTATGGGTAATTTTGTATACAATGAGTAGAATGATAGTTTCCACATTTTCATATTTTTTTCATTGCTTCATTTGCATGCAGGGGGGTAAATATTTCATTAAATTAGTCAGTATTAGTTAATTCAGTGCCAACACTTCCGGTGAAATCATTGCTTTTGATTAGCTCAGAAGCTCTGGCATCTGAATGTTACCATGGTAACAGTTGCAGAAGGGCAACATTCATGAAACAGTCCCCAGGTTGGATCAGGGGCCTGCTGAAGAAATTGATGCGATCAAACGCAACTCAAAAATTCAAGCGCAACTTTGACTTTTGACCAGGGTTGAAACATGCGCTTCTGGGACTTTGGCTTGATTTCTTAAACTTGCATTTAAACGCATCCCTTTCTGCAATAAGCACTAGAATATACATTCCTGCCGACCAATAACCATTTAGACTTTTCTGCAGCTGATTACACCCAGTTAATTACCAATATGAAAAAACTTTGCCCTTTATTGTTTATATGGCTACACACCACTACACACCACGACAACCACCCTACTCCTCCTCATCACTACCACCACATCACATCATCACCACTACTACAATCACCATCACCATGACCTCTATCATCATCATCACCAAAATCATCATCATTATCATCTCCATCATCATAATCATCATCTTCAATTATCTTCATCATAACCATCATCATCATTACCTTGCCTACTAACTGCACAATATTTGTGGTGAAGATCTGTTGGAGGGTGGTGGGAACGCTAGTAGAGGACGGGACCTGTACCCCTGACACCGGCGTTGGTATGGACGTGATGGGAGCAACAGGTTGAGTGGACCCCTGGCTTGCTGGGGCCCCTGCCGTGGAGGGTTGGGTCGAGGCCTGGGCGGCGGCAGCAGCAGCGGCTGCTGCCGCTGCAGCGGATGCAGCGAAGGAAGATGAAGTCTGCTGATCTGTGTTACCAATCTGAAAACAAAAGACAAACATTGATTAATCAAAACAAAAACAGTGAAGTGTAGTTGAAAATCACTTGGGTTTTCAACAATGCAGTCCACAAATATGTATCAACTATCAAATTACGAAAGTTGTGCCCATTTCACCACTTGTTTGATTTCAAAGGAAATCTTTCCTGATAAAAGGGGCACTTCAACTACCATCCGGAAACCTGATCTATCCCGATCATAGGAGGGTCAAGGGATAGGAATCGGTTGATATCTGGAACAGCTAAGCAACGGCATTATGACAGGGTAAAAGCGGGCATTTACTCAGATCGGCATGAGTGGTGAGCAAGTTTGAACATGCTCCAATTTAAAGAACTAAATATCTTGCCTATTCAGAAAATGACTATTTTTAATTCACTAATATTTATGTATCTAATTAAAAACAAAATGTTTCCTCTAAAATTTTGCAATATATTCATTCATAATCATAATGTCCATTCCTATTCAACTCGCCAGAAAAATCAATTTCATCTTCCTAAATTACGTTTAACCTCGTCATCTCTTTCCTACAATGGTATCAAATATTGGAGTAATTTACATAAATCAATCCAGGAAAGTACTACTTTATCTAGATTTAAAAAACTCTGTAAAAAACAATTACTTGATGAAATATAGGATCCTTGTTTGTATGTGTGTCCCTGTGTGGGTGTGTGTATGGGTGTTTGTAGGTTGTGTAAGTATGTAAGTATTTCTTGATCGATTACTTGTTAATCTATTCTGTTGACATTATTTTTATAATGTATTTTATATATTTTATGTAAAGGGCTAATATTTACAAGCTTCGGCTTCACTTTGGTCCTAACCATCTCATGATATATGTTTTGTAATTGATTTTATATTGGTTTTAATAAATGAACTTGAACAAGTTTCCTGCCGTTCTTCCCGACCAGTCATGGGAATGGTGGGATGAGTACAACCACGTCTTTACTATCAGTGGAACCTGGATGCTCCGCTTGAAAATGTTTGTTCCTGCAGAGCATTTTTAGTTGACTCAAGGTAAAGGTTTCATTTTCCCTCAATCCTGCTCAATCTGTAGGTTTGCAAAATCATAGCAAGATCAATAGTAGAATGGCCCCTTTACTTTGCCTTGTCTATGAAGAAACTAAAGGAATCATAGGAACCAGACATTAAGACCCAAATTCACAAAGGTGGTTTTGAGAACCCACGGTTGAGTCCATGGTTTATGCAGATTTCCTGTACAAATTACGCTTATTTTACTGCGCATATTAAAAATGTCCAAAGCTGATGGTAACAGGCGTCATTTTGGCGCACTGTGACATAAGCGCGTATCAGCATTGGAATTTTTTATACATACGCCCGATACGCGCAAAATCAAGGGTTATTTATACAGGAAATCTGCATAAACCATGGATTCAACCATGGGTTTTCAAAGCCACCTTTGGGAATTCGGGCCTTAGTGAGATTGCAACAAAAAGAGACAAACTTTTTGTTAGGTATTATTTTTTTTTAACTTACCTTATATTGTCCTGTTGACGGAGGTTGATTTGGCATGGGAGTACCTGCTGCTGGTTTAGGAATGTTTGTTGTTGCTGTTACAGAACCGTAAGTCTGGGGTGTTGTCCCTGATCCGCCCAAGTTTGAGCTGGCCACGGCAAATGTACAACTGGCAGTATTCTGAGAGTAGCAGAAAAGGATCGTACGATACAATAGTCTTAAATATCAAACAAGAGATATAGTAATTTCCCCTTAACTTTGATAGACTGAATTATTTTTTTTGCTTTAAGGATGAGATACTCTATTGGAGGTGCTGCCAAAATCTGTACCTCAAAACTAAAGCCGGTAAGGATGGCTCAGCTGTGGAATTCACTCCCCTCCAACACATTCCCTTTAGCGCCCAACATGGACAGATTTAAGAATAGTGTTCATTCATATTTAAAAAGCTTGATGTAAACCTTTTACTTTTAATTCAATTATGGTTTTTACGTGGCAGTCATGGGCCACTTTTTATCATTTTATGATGGCAACATCAGGCCCAAAGAACAATCTAAAAAAAAGGAAAAAAAGGTGACATCCAATGTAACGCTAAATGAAAGCACTGCCAAGATCATTGTACTTTTATTAGATACAAGTTGGGTTTTTTTTTGCACCAAACATGAAATTAAACAAAATATCTACCTGGATACTACTTGCAGGTGTGGCGACTTCTCCTTTAGCATCATTGGATAAGCCAGTGGAAGGGACCTTTGGAACGTTGGCACCACCTACTGGTTTGGCAGAGGGTGTTGGGGTACCTGTCCCTTCCAGCTTAGCTCTGGCCTGGTCATTGATCTTCTGCTGTAAGTCCAGGAGCTGTTGAAGCATCGCCTCTTGCTTTGGAGTGCGGTTGACGATGCCTTCTAGCTGCCGAATGAACCCTTGGACACTGTGGAGGCTCTGCTGGGTCTGCACGCTGAAGTGTGATGTTTTGGCTTTCTGAAGAGTCAAGAGATGGATTGGTTGCATTTAGTTTGGATGATGTTACCTTATCTTTCAACCAATATAATCTTATAAAGCTTGTGATAAAACAACTTTCCCTTCAAATAGAATTCAGGGCCTTACTAGGTATTAGCTCAGAAGAAATGTTTGTAAACTTAAACTAATCCTCTAAATAAAAATAATTTAATTATTAATTTAGAAATTAATGAAACACCCCCCCCCCCCACCTCCAGTGGCAAGATTCGAAAAAATGTCTTCAAGTGATTTGGAGAAGATTTCAAAACAAAGAAATTAACCTAAAATGATAACATTATAAAATCATAAAATACTCACTGCTTTCGGCTTGAAAACAGTACTGGTTGCTTGTTGACTCTGCTGTAGCTGTTGCAGTCTTCTGCTGGCAACATTAGTATCTTTCTGTAAGCTTCCCCCAGCATTGATAGATGTTGCAGACACCCTTGTTGTGGTGACCTGTGACTGAGCACCCTGTGAGACTAATGATGTTGCTGGACTACTCTGGATATTCTCCTGTGGCACTTGTCCATGTTGATAACCCTGGGAGGTGAGCTGCCCAGCTTCGAAACCAGGTTTCTTATTCATTTGGTTTGAAGGCAGTGTCATTTGGGGTGCACTCTGCAGCATACGACTCAGATGGCTACCCTGCGAGGCATTGCTCTGAGACCTAGACATCTGGCCAGATTGGGATGGCAGTTGATTGGCTTGAGATCCAACAAAGTTCATCTGCACAGGAGCACCTTCTTGAGGTACCCCAGTCGGGTCGATCTGAAGAGCAGCCTGACCCTGAGTTGCTCTCTGCTGCATTGATAGGGGTTGGTGATGAACTGTTCCAGAGCCAGTCTTTCCGCCTGATGTCTTCCGACTGAACTTGTTCTCTACTTTGACAGGTACTGGATCATCATCATCAAACTCAAACACATCTTTCTCCTTGGTAACAGAAGGAATCGTTCCAAGTGGAGCCTGCTTCTGTGAAGGCAGAATAGACACATTTGGTGGAGCTTGCTGGGGAGCAGGTGGGGGTGGAGGCATCATTGATGTATTTGGAGGTAGTTTCTTTTTTGAAGACGAAACCACTGGTTGTTGACCTTGATTTGGTAAGAATGACCCTCCGCTAGGTGTGCTATCCTTCTGCCCTGAATTCACAGCCTGGATAGTTACATTGGGTGTGTAATTAGGGTTCTGATTTTGAAGTCCATCTGGTGCCTTTGGAATACTGTTGGTGCTAAAGGTAGTTGAGCTAGGTCTAATGAGTTGCTGTACATCAGTTTCTCCTGTAGACGAAGCTATTCCACCATGTCTTGTGTTATAAGCAGCACTAGCATTCTGGGTTGCTTGTAAGATTGACGATGCTACCAGTTGTGCTTGATCCGCACTCGCAGAAAGGACCTGCTGCTGTTGAAACTGCTGTTGATTGGTGACACCAGATTGTTGCATTTGTTGGAATGAACTAGCAGGCATTGAAGCTCCCATCTGTTGCTGTTTTGCCATCTGCTGCTGTTTTGCAAGCTGCTGTTTCTGTTTCAGGAGTTGCAATTGCTTCATCAAATCTGGATGTTTCTGCAAGAGCAACTGAAACTGCTGCATGTAATGAGCTTGCTCCTGGGCACCTGATGGACCCTTTGCTTGGGCTGCCTGAGCTTTCTTCAAAAGATCAAAAGCTTGTAAAAGCTGTGGCATCATCTTTGTGGAAGGCTGACTAGGAACTTGCCCAGACTGCGCTGGATGGACAGGAGCACTTGACGGCATCACATGATGTGCATTTGGAGCAAAGGGTGATTGGTTGCTCTGGATCACTTGGCCGCCACTATTCAACACATTCTGTGGACTTTGCAATCCTTGAGAACCCATGACATGCTGGCTATGATGAGTTGGCATTGACAATCCTTGTGGACTTGCTAATGGTTGACCTTGTGGGCTGGGTAGAGGATGGCCAGCACTGGGTGGACGAGATGTTTGTCTGCCCTGAGGGCTGGGCAATGGCTGACCAGCACTAGGCGGGCGGTGTGGCTGCATGGATTGAGGACTCTGTGCAGGTTGTCCTGCGCTTGGTGGGCGATGTGGTGGCATCCCTTGTGGACTCGGCAAAGGCACACTTGGAGGGCGATGACTTTGATTGGATTGGGGGCTTGGAAGTGGTTGACCGATGCTTGGTGGTCTGGAACCCCCCTGTGGACTTGGTAAAGGTTGTCCAGTACTAGGTGGATGAGATATTTGGCTCTGGTTTACAATTGCTTGAACTTGCATTTGATTTGATTGAGCTGGATTGGCACCTGCCTGTGCTGCATTCTTCCTTTGTTGGAGTTGCAAGAGCTGGTTCATCAGTGCTGTGTTATCAGTTCCAGGATTTGAAGTGGCCATCTGTCTCTTCAATTGCTGCAACTGCAGAGCGCTTACCATCGGTCTACTCTGAGTGCCTGGCTGTTGCGCTGCGTTCATACCTTGCCCTTGCCTTTGCATCTGCTGTTGTACTTCTAAAGCACTTATCATGGGCTGTGGTTTAGTAGTGCCTGCAACACTCACACCCTGTCCTTGAAAGTGGCCAGCATTCTTCAACTGAAGTGCACTCATCATGGGTGCATTTGGCCGTATTGGCTGCTGGTTGAAAGATGTGCTTTGGGGAGTCATCATCTGCTGTGCCTTTAACTGCAATGCACTAACCATAGGCTGCTGGTTAAGGGCAAGGCTTTTCATACCTGATTCTTGCATTTGCTTCGCTTTTAGTTCAAGGGCACTCATAAGACCAGGAGTGGAAAGAACTCCTCCGGCACTACTCATCATTCCGCTACTACTAATGGTATTTTCCAAACTTGCTGTAACATTTGTATTGTTCCCTAGCATGTGGGAGCCTGAGGTAAACTCATTTGGATGTCCTCCTTGGTTAATTTGGGAGCCAGCCGTTGAAGAGGCCAGAGTTGTGGTAAGAATACTGCTAGTGGCTAATGTAGATATTGTGGAGGCTGATGTACCACTTGCAACTACATGCTTTCCTTGCAATGTCTTCAAGAACTCTCCTTGAAAATTATTGCTGCTGTCAACAGAAGCAACAGGTCGGGAACCAAACATGTTTTGCTTTTTTAGTTGAGTCTTCTTGGTTGGTAAACTGCTAGTATTGGAAGGTAGTGTACTCACTACTGTGGGTGTCTGAATGGAAACAGCTGCAGAAGAAAGAGAACTTTGTAAGTTCAGCTGGGCGAGTTGAGAGTGCTGGACAAGGGCAGGGACACTGCCATTATTTCCTGGCAAGGTTTGAGTCTGGTTTGGCAAGCCTTTAGCATTGACATTGCTCGGTGTAACAATGGTGTTTGCAGGAGGAGAGTTCTGCTGAATGAAGACTGGCTGAGACTGTGTCCCCAGGTCTGTTGTGCTGCTAAGAGCCTGGCTGAGCTGTAAAGATGAACTCTGCTCTGTTCCAGCATCACAGGGTTGTACTTTCTGGAGTATGGTTTGTAAGCAGCCCGAGGTTTGGTTTGCCAGAGTAACAGCAGCCATCTGAGCTTGACTTGACTGAGGATCAGATTGCGAAGTGTGCTTCGAATCCGACTGTACTGTGGAGATTTTTCCATACAGTTTATGACGGAATGTTTCTACTGGTTTTGCCTTGGATGCAGGCAAAAGGTCCGACTTGATTACTTGCACTTCATTTTTAGCAGTGGATACTGACTGGGCATATGGTTGAACAATATTAGCAGCATTCTGATTGGCAATACTGCTTGTATATGTTACCGGAGAGGTAACCATCTCACTATTAGCCGGAGATTGGTATGATACAACATCCACTTTTGAGGGCGGGTTGTATACAACAATGTCTTTGGTGCGATATGCAGTGGAAGATATAAGAGACTGCGAAGAAATGGGTCCAACTTTTGTTTGTGCTTGAGCTGAACTTACTACCTTTGGCTGAATAAGCTGTGGAGTTGTTTGAACTTTGTTATAGGTTCCAGGTTGTTTACTCTGCACAAAGCTTACTTGATTGGCGCCAGATTGAACTATCGAGGCTTGGCTCTGTGCAATTGGTAGGACATTTGATGAACCTTGTGGATTTTGGATCACTATTGTCTGTCCACCAGTGACATAACCTTGCGGCAGGGCAATTGTTTGGTAGGCCTTTCCAGCAGAAACGCCAGACTGCACAAGCTGCATCACTGGTAAGGCTTGTTTACCTCCTTGTTGCTGATTGACAGGTTGAACAACGGGTGCCATGGCCTGTCCAGGCATCTGAATGGTGGCAAGACCAGAACCGCTGGTTTGGAGTTGCTGAATCTGCTGAGGGGCAAGAACTGCAGGTGGTCTTGTCATAAAGATGAAGCTTCCTTGCGTAGCACCAATTGTTATAACTGGTTGCAGGACTGGTACAGAAGAAGCTCCAGCAGGTTGAACTGCTCCTTGTACAGCACCTTGCACATTGTGTAAAACAACTGTTTGCTGTCCTGTTGCACCAGCCTGTCCATGATTCAACTGGATGGTTTGTCCAGCTGGTGCTCCTCCAATCGTTTGAATATTATTACCAGCTTGCGGTGCCAGCATGATTCTAATGCCTTGTTGGGGTTGTGGTTTCGATGCAGCTGGAGGGCTGATTCCAAGTTTGGGATGGATATTCAGAGGAGCCTTCGTGTTCAGGACATAGGTTTGCTGCATGGGCATAACAGTCTGCTGTGCACTACCCATGACTTTCCCTGGCGTTTGGAGGAACTGAGAGTTGATGACCTGCCCCTGGGCATCAATGACAGGCTGTGTCGCAAGGACTTGCGTCTGGGGCTGTGGTTGCGGTTGAGTTTGTGGCCTTACAACCGCTACTTGTGGAATGCTTTTTGTTGTCATCTTCTGATGGTCTTGGGCACTACTACTTTGGACAGATCCTCCCTGGACCATGAAACTTGAGGGTAAAGCATGACTTTGCGGGATACTATGAGCAGGCTGTACAGCATGTGTGCTTCCAGATCCTTTGTCTGCTGAAACCTCTGTAAGAGCTTCTTGTTGGTTGGGAACATCATCTGAGAGATCACCTACACCTGACAACATCAGACTCTGCTGAATCACATCTTGGACATTCCCTGAACTGACAGAGCTGGGTGGGACGGCATGCTGTAACTTCTCACCTTCCTCCTCAAATGAAAAGATGCTGGAGAAGTCATTTTTGGCAGATGGCGTCTGGTTGGACCCTCCAACACTCCCCTTGACCCCTAGCTTGCCGAAGAGATCATCACCTGCTGAAAAGGCCTGGTTGTTGCTGGCCTGCATCTGACTAGAACCCATCATAAAGTCAGGAAATATCTCTTTGATCTCACCCCCTTCTTGCTCACCAAACCCAAGGTCAATGATCGGCCTGGATGCAGCCTGGTTGTTCTGCGGCTTGTGGCTGGTCGGTGTGAAAGGCCGATCGCCCAGGAGTGAGAGGACAGTGTCATTTTGGATTGGTGGGGGTGAGATGTTTTCAAGGCGCATCAGTACTGAGGATGGGGTTTCCTGCGCCATGGAGGCGCTGGGGTTTGGTCCGATGGCATATTGGTTATTGGTGAGAAGAGATTGCTGCTGGTACCTGGAGAACTCCTGCATATCAGATCAAGAAAAAGATACAAAATCCCATTAGGTTCAGAACATAAGAAAATCTTAATTGGAGCTTCAGGTTTGCAATAAAGTCATGAGTACAGACTGCTATAAAATCCTAAATTGCAGACACAGGCCCTTATAAAATCTTTGATCAACAAATCCTTGATCACACCTGAATAGCAAAAATACAATTGACATTTCCACTATTATGCACCTAAACTTGAGAAAAAGCAAACTTTGAATGATTATTACTTCTAAGCATAAGTCAATGCCAAGAACATCAGTAGGATAAACAAGTGGAATGCCTCTGGCTGTCTCACCTGCATCACACGATTCAATATAGCACCAGTGCCGACTTTGAAAACTACTATACAATTTAATTATTCACAAAAACACAACATTCATATGATACAATACTACGTTCATTGACATTTGACCTTGATCATGTGACCTGAAACTCGCAAAAGATGTTCAGTGACACTTGGTTACTCTTATGTCCACGTTTAATGAATTTAACCAATACACATACAGAGATATCATGGTTAATTCAAAGAATACCCCCCAACATGGCAAATGTTCATTGACCTTATATGACCTAGAGTTGACCTTGTTCATGTGACCTGAGAACGGGATGTTCAAAGATACTTGATTACTCTTATGTCCAAGTTTCATGAATCAGATCCATAAACTTAAGTTATGATGGTAATTCAACAGAAACCTCCAAGTTCATTGACCCTAAATGACTTTGACCTTGGTCATGTGAGGTGAAACTCATGCGGAATGTTCAGTAATACTTGTTTAACCTTACGTCCATGTTTCATTAACTAAGTCCATATATTTTTTAAGTTATGATGACACTTGAAAAACTTGACCTTAGGTTAAGATTTTGATGTTGATTCCCCAACATGGTCCAAGTTCATTGACCCAAAATGACCTTTGACCTTGGTCATGTGACCTGAAACTCAGGCAGGATGTCCAGTAATACTTCATTAACCTCATGTCCAAGTTTCATGAACTACATGTAGGTCGATCCACTTTCTAAGTTATGCTGTCATTTCAAAAATTTAACGTTCAGTTAAGATTTGGTGTTGACGCTGCCACCCGCATCATCCCCGCCGTCGTAAAAGCGGCGCCTATAGTCTCAATCTGCTATGCAGGTGAGACAAAACTTGAATAATACACTGGAGCTCAGGTGATTTTACCCCGAAATGCTCAGAACAGCCCTGAAAAATAATTACTGCAACTTTGAAGCTTATCTAATGTTGCAGATATATGCAAAAGGTTCTTAAATCAGCACCCCCAAATTAAAAAATATATATATCCTGGACATTAGGCTAAAGTTCCTTGTGTGCAGAGTTTGGACAGCAAACTCATAAAACCCCCATCTCAATTTCATTGGCCAACAGTGGAGAACGTTTCATGAGGAGTTTGGTCAGTGACTTTCACATGTAATTTGCTCTCAGTCAATCAGATACCAAGATTTCAATAGCTTATAACAATTAATCCATATCAATCAATATAAATATAAAATGAATATAACAACACACTCCTTTAAGACCACCAAAAACACTTTTAAAAAGTACTCCAAAAGGTCAAACATACAGAAATCTCCACACTTATTCTCTTACATGTTAATTCTTACATGTTGGTATAGCCCAATATACAGTTACTGATACAGGAAATAATTCTCCTGGGCCCCGTCTTACAAAGAGTTGTGATTGATCTGATCAAATGTAACTATGGACGGCCAGCAACGTCAACATCTATTACGAGTGTTTGTTCAAAATATTTTCTAACTATGATGTATATTCATGCATTCATTGTTTTCTTGAAAGTTCACTATGCTTCTCTTTGTTTACAAAAGATATTGTGCAAGAAATAATTATTACACTGATGGATTTCCATAGAGTTACGATTGATTGGATCAATCGTAATCGTTGTAAGATGGGGCCCTGGTATCGCATCACAATTTGCTCCACATCCTTTAAAGACTGCTACACAACAACAGACCTTCATTTTTAGGAGCGCGTGATTACCGCGCTCCTAAAAAAATAAGGAAAGCAAAAGATCGCGCTCCTAAAAAAAATTTTTTTGAATAGATAAACAAGTGGAATGCCTCTGGCCGTCTCACCTGCATCACGCATTTCAATATAGCAGCAGTGCTGACTTTGAAAACTACTCTAACTCGCACAAGATGTTCAGTGATACATGGTTACTATTATGTCCACTTTTTATGAACTAGACCAATAAACTTACAGAGATATGATGGTTATTCAACAAAAAAAACCCAACATGGCCAAAGTTCATTGACCTTACATGACCTTTGACCTTAATCATGTGACCTGAAACTCGCACAGGATGTTCAGTGATACTTGATTACTCTTATGTCCAAGTTTCATGAATCAGATCCATAAACTTTCAAAGTTATGATGGTAATTCAACAGATACACCCAATTCGGCCAAAGTTCATTGACCTTTGACCTTGGTCATGTGACCTGAAATGCGCACAGGATGTTCAGTGATACTTGATTACTCTAATGTCCAAGTTTCATGAATCAGATCCATAAACTTTCAAAGTTATGATGGTAATTCAACAGATACCCCCAATTCGGCCAAAGTTCATTGACCCTAAATGACCTTTGACCTTGGTCATGTGACATAAAAATCATGCAGGATGTTCAGTGATACTTGATTAACCTTATGTCCAAGTTTCATGAACTAGGTCCATATACTTTCCAAGTTATGATGTCATTTCAAAAACTTAACCTCAGGTTAAGATTTTGATGTTGATTCCTCCAACATGGTCTAAGTTCATTGACCCTAAATGACCTTTGACCTTGGTCATGTGACATGAAACTCTGATAGGATGTTCAGTAATACTTGATCAACCTTATGGCCAAGCTTCATGAACTAGGTCCATATACTTTCTAAGTTATGTCATTTCAAAAACTTAACCTCAGGTTAAGATTTGATGTTGACGCCGCCGCCGTCGGAAAAGCGGCGCCTATAGTCTCACTCTGCTATGCAGGTGAGACAAAAAATTGCTAAAATTTCACATTTCACATCTTTAAATCCATGAATGGCCTTCTTTTTTCCATAATTTCTTGAAATTACTTTGATTTAGTTGAAAATTATCAGAAAAATTAAGAATATTCATCTCTTTCCCGACTCTGATTTTAATTTAAATTCGGTAAATATTGCAGTCCCATGTAGTCCCATATGTAGATTTTCATGGCAACACCATGAAAGTCTACATGTGGGACTACAAAATTTACCGAGGTAAGTTCAAATCAGAGTCGGGAAAGATGTGAATATTCTTCATTTCTCTGATATTTTTCAACTAAATCAAAGTAATTTCAAGGAATTATGGAAAAAAGGCCATTTTATGGATGTAAAATGTGAAATTTTAGCAATTTTTTTTTTTTTTTAGGAGTGCTTACGACATCCTGTAAACGTATTTACGTGACCCAGGCCTAGTTTCACCACAGATTAATTCATAGCTAACACAGCTATTGCATATACAACGTTAAGAAAAATCTACTAATTATCATACATGTATGGTAATGAATTGATTTGAACTCCTCATGGAGAGCAATTCCGAGGAGCTCAATTGAGCTCCTCAAAAAAATAAGGAGAGCGATTTATTGAGCTCCACAAAATTATATACGTGAAGGAATGCAACAAGCCTTTTTTGTAGCATATTTTTCAATTTACTTACTTTGGTCTTAAATACAACCAAAAATGCCAATCAAATTTGGTACGCAAAGTTTCACAGAGTACGTTTCCTATAGCTTCAAGGTTGTGTGCGACAGCAGCAGACACTAAACTCCATCCATTATTTTTTTTATCTATAAGTTATACCTCAGTCCTCAGTCACATTTCTTCTACGACCGCCATATGGCGAGTCGAAAACAACCGATTTATCTTGTTTTATTCAAACCACCCATATGTAGCTGGCTGTCGAAAACAACCATTTTATCTCATTCTATCCAAACCACTCAAATATTTAGCTGGTACAAAAAATGTTATAATGGCTGTTTTCGACTCACCGTACAGGAAATTTGACTGAGGTATTAATCACTGACAAATCATTTCATGAAAAGGATCTTACCTCCAAGTCAGCACTATCCAGTCTAAACTCATCTTGTTTGTCAAGAAATGATGTCAATGCATCAGGGTCACTGAAAGAAAAAAAAAAGATATGATTTAGAATGCACTAAATCCACTCTGGAATTGATTCAATTACAGCCGAACCCCATGAAGTATTGAACTTTCAGACAAAGTAAAAAGTGGAAGTGCCGTGGTGTAGCGGTTCTGACTTTCGCCTTGTAATCAGAGGGTCGTGTGTTTGAATCCCACCATGGCCTAGCACCCTTTGGCAAGGCATCAACAACCGTCATTGTGGTTTGTTTAATAGCAGGTTTGCGTTTTAACAGGCTGCTTGGAATGCTATGAATCCAGTGACCGAGTAATAATAATTGTGAAGCGCTTTAAACAGGACTTTGTAGAATGATAAAGCGCTATATTATAAATGCCAATTATTATTTAAAAAACTTATTGATAAGATATGGAACAAAGAGAAATACAGGCATGGAAACGGGGCCTGATACTCAAACAAAATATGGAACAGTATTAAATAAAATCAAGCGATCAACAAAACTTAGCTTATGGTAATCTCAGTGTCAATATACAGATCTGAAACATGGAAAATGACAAATGAAAAGGAGATGAAAGGAAACTCGATACTTTCCAGACGAAGAGTTTAAGAAGAATAATGAACATAAAATGACAAGAAAACATAAGCAATGAAGAGCTCTCAGACAAGACCAAAATGGAGAAACTGAGCACTACAATAATGAGAAGATAAAAATTTATTGGGCACACAATATAAGGGGGGAATCTGCAAGCATCTGTAACACAGCACTGACCTGGGCACAAGAAGGGAAAAGGAAAAGGGACAGGCACAAGGGAAAAGGAAAAGGGACAGGCCCAAAACAACTTGGCCGCGAACATTGGAAAAAGAAAGGACCCTGGCTGGATGGAGGACATGGACAGAAGCCAGCACAGCTGCCTCTGATAGGCAAAGGTGGAGATGTTTGGTGGAGGCCCAATGTGCTACTAGGCATCTGGAGGATAGGTAACAGGTAAATCCACTTTAGCAGTGTGCTCAAGCAAGATACAAACATTTCTATTCAAATGCATTGAGAAAGGAAAGAATTCCAACTTTACAGTACAAAGACAATTTATCTTCAATTACCATCTTTACTTAACAAAAGTTTTAATTCCGATTTCAGAGCAGTGATTTTCTACTTCCCAGTAAAATCAAATGGACAAATACATTTGGTTCTTCACTCTCATTTAAAAATTTACTAAAAATACCTTTGAAAAAGGAAATTCATGTTTTGCTGTATTTTCTACTGCAAATGGAATTTCCATTTTAGATCAAGTTACAAGTTCACCAAAATTTAGAAATAGGAAAGACAATACCGGTAATTTCTTTTTGTAAAATTTTAGAAAGTCAATGTCCCTACTAATTGATGAACTATATACATCCCATATTAGTGGTGTACATGTATATCATTCATATTTTCAATAATTTCGGGAAAGATCAGTGCATCAAATCTAGGCCTGCCCCGAGTCAAGACTCATAGTCCAATCAAATTTAGGATGAGAATACTGCTCTTTAAAAAAAAAGATAATCAGACAGCACTCGATATCATAATACAGTAATCATAATAATAATATGCAACACAGCACTTTAATGTTTAAAGTGTTGCATAGCCCCGCTTAAGCACGGCTACTCTTATCTGGCGCTCGAGCATTCAAAATATGTATTCCTACCAGGTACCCATTTATTACACCTGGGTGGAGAGAGGCATATGAAGGTAAACACCTTCCTAAAGGACACAAGTGCTGCAGTGGGATTCGAACCCCAGACCTTGTGGTTCAAAGTCCAGAGACTTATCCACTGAGCCACAACATCTCTGAAATTGAATTGAGAGGACTTACTCTATCACGTCAAGTAGGCATCTACCATCATCCATGTCCTGAAATGGCTGTAGAAAAAAATATATACACTGAATTATACTACCAATAAAATAGGTTTTCATAAACATGACTGTCAAATAAGAGACACTTCTGGGCAGTGTCTTATAAAGAGTTACATGATCCAATCCCTCGCAACTCTATGAAAATCCATCAGTGTCATAATTTTTTTTCTGCAGGAAATTTGCAAAATGTCCTTTGTAAACAAAGGAGATCACACCAAATTGTCAAGAAATCAATGGATATATAATATGCATTCATTATGATTATCTAGATTTTTTTATAACAAACATGCATTTCATATGTTGACTTTGCTGGCTTTTCATAGTTGCGATTGATCGGATCAATCACAACTCTTTGTTAGATGGGCTTCTGGAGCCCGTTGCATAACATTTAATGGCAACCTTGTCATCCAATTGATCTACCAACGAAATGTTTCTCAACAGCCAATCAAAATCAAGGACTGCAAAAAGGTTAAAGGGGAAGTTCATCCTGACAAAGTTTTGTTTTAAAATAACAGAAAAAACAAGAAAAATTGCTGACCGTAAAGTTTTGAGAATCCAGCAAAGATTTAAATATTAATTAGAATTGAAATGTTTTGATTTGTAACGTCATATGCAAGCAGCTTCCTGTATACATGTATGATCTGTATCTGGAATATTAAAAAAAATATATCAATGAATGGCATATAACCTTCAGCAAACATGTACATGTATCAATGTATCAGAAGACAAATCATTTCACAATACTTTTTGACATCATGAACCAATAAAAAAAATCGAATTCATGTATTTTTACGTAACATACTTGGATGTGGCATCTGCTGATATATGACGTCACAAACCAAAAACTTGAAATTCTAACTTTTTCATCCTTCATGGATTTTCCTCAAACCTTCACCAATATTTTTTTTTCTGCTGTTTTTACAAGAAACTTTTCCTCAGGGTAAAGGTAAACTTCACCTTTAACATTAGATGGCATGTAACGTATACAGGGATGATGAAAATTGAACTTTATCTTTACCTGAAAAGCCACTTTGGCGGAATCTTGTGATCATCCGGCAGCCCCGGCCAGCATCATGTTTCTTGATTCTTTCTCTTACTCCACATGTAAATTCTGTAACAAAATAAAATTATTTTTTTCATTCAGGGACCCATCTTACAAAGAGACTTTACGTCCTTGATCCAAACAACCTCAAGTCTACATGTATGGAAATCCACTAGAATCATAACTTTTTTCTATCGGAAATTTGCACAATAAGCTTTGAAAACAAAGAGAAGCATTATGAATTGTCATGAAAACAATGAATACATCATAAATGTAGATCTCAAAAATATTTTGAAGAAAAACATATTTTAGATGATGTTGCTAGCTTTCCATAGTTGTGATTGATTGGATCAATCGTAACTCTTTGTAAGACGTGGCCCTGAATTTTTCATGAAAGGCACACATATATACAAACCATTTTTTTTGCAGACAAAGTTTTTATGGAGGGGGTCAATTCTAACTCAGCCAGTTCTGCAAAAGTTTACATGGGCATTGAGACACCAGTATATGTCACTGCAGGCATGGAGCGTGCTTTCATTGACAGAATTGTTTTTGAATAAGAGCAAAGTCAAAATATATAAAAGCCATTCAAGTGACAGTCAATAGCAAAACTTTGTTTTCCTATTTTGACGAACATTAGATGGTTCTGGACAAAAAAGAACCCTTCCAAATGAGTTGCTGAATTTCACACTGCATATATGCATGTATTAAAAAAATGGTACCGTGCAGTGTAGGCCTATCTTGCACTGTATGCCTATCTTGCAGTGTATTTAAAAACTATGACGCAGACCTGAGACAAGGTTTATTTTGAAAAACGTTTAAAGCTATTAATAAGGTTTAACAAGCAGGAGACTTGACCAAAAAAAAATTCACAAAAAGTTTCATCTTTAAATCCATGAAATGGCCATCTATTTTTCATATCATTAAAATTGTTTTTAGTTGGAACCTCTCATAAATATGAAGAATATTCACCTCTTTCTTGTCTCTGAAAGGTTGTTTTATGTTACTTTCATGGTGTTGCAACTTAAACTTGCAATATTAATACCATGGCATGGTCACATTTGCTCTACGGCGGCCGTACGGCAAGTCGAAAACAGCCGTTTTATTCATTTTTATTCAAACCACCTACATTTAGCTGGTACAAAAATGTTAAAACGGCTGGTTTTGACTCCCCGTACGGCCGCCGTAGAACAAATGTGACCATGGTATAACTGAAAATGAATGTTCATCATTTTACAAATTTTGCCAACACCATGAAAGTATAAAAATAGGTAACATTTGTGAATACTGGCTACAAATATAATTTGCATTGGATTTGTACATGAATTCATATTTTTGAGCAAATTTGAGTCTGACATACTGGAACACTTTAAAGGGGAATGAAACCTTTGGAACAAAGAGGCTTGTGTAGAAACAGAAAAATCAAAGAATAAGAATAAAGAAAGTTTGAGAAAAATCGGACAAATAATGAGAAAGTTATGAGCATTTGAATATTGCAATCACTAATGCTATGGAGATCCTCCCATTGGCAATGCGACAAGGATGTGTGATGTCACTGATGAACAACTTTCCCTTTGGTGGACTATAAAATACCCTCAAAATGTCTCTTTTACTTTTTCTAATGATGATACAAACTCTTTATCCAAGATGTATTCTTAAAAAATATGTATTACATGCCCTCATGTAGAAAGAACACATGATCTATGGATAGATGTGATACAAGAGGCAATTCAAGTGAAATATATACTAAAGTAATGGGAGAGTTGTTCACAAGTGACATCACACATCTTTGTCGCATTGCCAATTTGCTATCTCCATAGCATTAGTGATCGCAATATTCAAATGCTCATAACTTTGTCATTATTTGTCCGATTTTTCTCAAACTTTTGTTGATCTGTTTCTTTGATTTTTCTGTTTTCACACAAGCTATCTTGTTCCAATGGTTTCATTCTCCTTTGATATTGTGCAAGTTCAGAACCCTACCTGGAAGTCACAGATTTGGTCTCAGAAGATAAATTAAATATATGTGTGCCAAATTATGGCTCTTGGGAGCGTTTCATCAACATTTCTGTCCGACAAGTTGTCAGACCTGACAACTTTCCTTGCTTTTTATTGGCTGAGAAGCATTGTTACTATGGTAACTGTCGGATAAAACAGGACTTGTCGGATAAAATGTCCGACAAGTCCTTTTATGAAACGCCCCCCTGATCCAACATATTATCTGATCTGAACAATCTCAAGATTATACATGTATGTAATGGAGATGCAATCATAAGGATAGTTTGCTGGATTAATATTGAGATTGCAAATCTTACTTATTAAGTCAACTTTAAATTTGCGAATTATCCTGCTAATTCGCAGGTGCAGGTCTACGCACTCTAGATTCAACTCAGAATTATTTATTCATAGCGTGCATCAATGCCTAGCTCAAACACAAATCGCTCTTCTTGCACTGGTGAAGATGGGGTATTTTTTTTTATCTCAAGATTAATCGCGAAGAGGCATAGTTGAGATTGAGCAAACTCAGACATTGAACATTCCCCGAGGAATTTGAATAGAAAGATGATGAAAATTATGGAGCTATAAACAATTATTTTCATTATGAAATTTCTCAAAATAACAAGTTTTAAAAAAATTTAAAAAACAGATCAGCAATATTGTTGATTTTCCAATTTTTTTTCCACAGGGAAAACACATTCCAAATACGATCCGTTTATTTTTCAAGTGATCAAAAACATTCACATGCCAAGAATGGTGAGATCAGAATATTGCAAGAAAATTGATCTCAGCAATAATTGCATCTATAGGGCCTCATTCGTTTGTGTAGATAGTTGGTAAAATTCATTGAATTCATTAAAGAAAATATTGTTGTTGATATGGTTGAATCTACAGACCATGATATACTACCATAATAAAATTAGTGGCTTATATTAGGATGGGGGGTCGGGTGTCCGGACACTTTATATTTTTGAAGCCTTCTTTGTCTTTGGATTACACTAAAAATATGAATTCAATAGTTGCAATCATCTTCTATTTTGTTCTATATATTTTCTAACATTTTGTACTAAAAATTGATGAAACTTTGCTTGTATTTTTTTCCAAAAACTTTTCCAAAAAAGACTTTCTAAAATTGATCGTTCGGACACACAACCTGTCCGGACACACAACAACCGGGTATACTATTATCTGATTATATTATTGCCTCAAATTTCTTTAAATTTTTTTTTGATAATATTATGGGCCTTACGTTAGATCTAACATTTAGTTCCTGCATGGTGAAATTTAATGTATTGTCCAGAGAACAATTAAACTTTTTTCCATTTCAGAACTTTGTAGGGCCTACACACATTCGTATCTCACCAAGAGAAGTTACAAGATAATTTTTATTTTACTTTTTAAAAAATAATTTTCCGAATACCACCCCAGAAACCAGCTTTTGCATTGATGGAAACCGATGTTTCAAACAGAAAATCATTCTACAAAAAAAAATGCACAAAGTCAAAGAATCAATTTAACCATGACTAGATTTCAACATTAATTCAGCATGTTCAGCACAACAAACAAGTTTGAAAGGGGCCCATATCAGGAGTTTAAAAAATATTAAAAAGAGTGAAAAGTTTACACAGCCTCACTGCCACATTCACTTGTCAGTGAGACACGACTGTGTGAAACTACTGCCATGACTGCCACCAGTGCAGTGCCATTGCAGAAACTGTCCGGTTATGATGCATGCACTGTTGCACTTGCAGTGTACGCATTCAATAGGTCGAGCCCAACTAACTTAAACGAGCGGACACAGCACTGTCTGCGGCCCGACACTGGCCGCCTGGTAAACCTTTGGCATCCGCTCCAACACGAAAGATTTTGACACTCTTTATATTTCGCACACATAAATTTGAGGTTATCATCCATTATTTTCCCCGCTTAAACCGACGAAAAGCAAACAGCGATATTATATTCATCTCAATTACAACATATAAGAACATTACATACATATTTTCAACATTTTGGACAGAATTCGAGGGTGAGAACATCGACATCATTGTCGGATTTTCGGATTGAAAAAAATCCTAAGCATAGGCTTCTTGTGTTATTTACGGCTCCGTATGTTTCTACACAGAGTCAATGGGAACAAGTGCGTAAGTGCATCAGAAAGGCAATATTCTACACTACAGAAAAAGTACAAAAAAATCTACATCATATCATGCTTTTTTCGTGAAAATAATCCATCAATAAGTGCCACCAAGCAGCTCGTCGAGCTGTAGCACGTTTAACCCCTAAAATTTATCAGAAAATATTATTCGGCATTTCACTCACCGTCGACAGGTTCCGAGGTTCCGAGTATAATAGGGTAATTTCAATGACAAAGAAGCTGATTGGACAATACGTCAGACAAACAAAATTACCATATCTAAGTGACCAATGGGGCGCGGTGTCGCTTTTCTGAGTCACAGGGTCATAGGTGGGCATGTGTCGGGTTTCATTATTGCTTTTCAAGGGTGTATGTTAATGAGGAGTATATAAATAGATCGTGGACATATATATCCTGGGATATAAACAACACAATAACTCCCACACTCTACCCTATCACTGGTAGATCAGCGTGAGATCAGCATGTTTTGGCAAATTGCTGAGCATATTTCATACTGGATTTAGATTATGTGCAACCGTGTATGAGTGGATAATAGGGCGAGGGCGCGGTCGCCCCCCCCCCTCCCGGGCCTTAGCCTATAAATAGGAAAGATAGCAATGCGATTTTTTTTCTTTCTTTTTTTTACTCTTCTATGTCTCTTTTACCCACTCGCGATCGCCCTCTCCCGAAATTCAAGCAGGCTTAATTAGGGCCTAAAATTGTTATAGGCCAGCTATATATAATCGCCCCCATTCGACCGTCTGTAAAATGCCCCCACCCCGGTCGCTTTTTATTATTATCTATTATTATTATTATTATTATTATTATTATTATTATTATTATTATTATTATTATTATTATTATTATTATTATTATTATTATTATTATTATTATTATTATTATTATTATTGTTATTATTATTATTTTTATCATCATCATCATCATAGAAAATAATCCATTTTGATAGTGAAATGAAAATGACCGAACATGTAACATACTTGTGTCGGACTCTCAACTGGCAAATCTCAATCGCATTAGAAGTTTCCTTGATAAGCGTTGGAGCGTTGTGGCCCAGTGGATAAGTCTTCTGACTTTGAAACAGAGGGTCGTGGGTTCGAATCCCAGCCATGGCGTAATTTCCTTCAGCAAGAAATTTATCCACATTGTGCTGCACTCGACCCAGGTGAGGTGAATGGGTACCCGGCAGGATTAATTCCTTGAATGCATGAGCGCTGAGAGGCAGCTCGAGCTAAAGCCGGGGTAATAATAATAACAACGCGCCTCGGAATAGAATATTTCTAGATAGATGGCGCTATATAAATGCCTATTATTATTATTATTATAAGGACACGTGTCATTAGGGCTCTTGTGCTCTCCAGGCTGGACTATGGTGGTTGCTTGCTGTAAGTAAACAGGAACTTGGAAGGGCTTGGAAGACTTCAACGCCTTCAGAACAAAATGTGCGCGATTAGTCTGTCAAAAACCCAAATGGTGTCATGCTACCCCCCTTCTAAATGAACTACATTGGCTACCTGTTTCTGATAGAATACATTATCGAATACTTGTTCAAACCTATAAGTCTCTGTCAACCACACTACCTTCTTACATTTCTTCATTGGCAGCAACAAAGATCTACTTACTCTCTTCGTTCTATAAACAGGCCGGTTTCAACTCCTTTCAATCTCTTGCCCCCGTCCTTGGAACAAACTCCCTCCATCTCTTCGAAACCTCTCTTCTCTTAACCTCTTCAAAAAACATCTCAAAACACACTTATATAACCATAAACCTTAACTTGTCTTATGCAATTAACAGCGCTTTGTATCCTTTGGAAAAAGCGCTATATAAATCCAATTATTATTATCATCATCCTCATCATTTTATTGCAAACCCAAAATATACAAATGCAGTGTTTTTGTGAGGAAAATTCAGATTTGGGTGTATAATTTGGTCAAGTTTGTATAGTGGCTTTAAAACACACACACACACACACACACATAGCGCGTTTTGAGGTTTGACATGTGACCAAAGACAAAATACAACGTGTTTATGGGACTTCATTAATGCCATGGTCACATTATACGGTGGCCGTATAGGCGAGTCGAAAACAGCCGTTTTAGCATTTTTTGTCCAACTTAATATAGGCGGTTTGAATCAAAAGTAATACAACGGCTGTTTTCGACTCGCCGTACGGCCGGCGTAGAGCAAATGTGACCAAGGTATAAGTCCCATGCGTCATTTACTTTTTGCGGCGCCCGGCAGCGCAGGATCACTGACCATACGGCTTAAAGCGATACCTCACTCACATTTCCCATACAGACACTAGTGTACCTATGAGGGGCAGGGGAGCAGACCCTTGCAAGGGACGTATCCCTGCCCCCCCCCCTGACGAGTCACAAATGGCCCCCACTATGAACTTGAAGACATTTTTTCTTTTTCTTCTTTTTTTTTGCTTGTCATTTTTTTTCTGGTGCAAAATGTCCTTTACATGCGGTTGAAGACCTTTTTTTGCTTGCTTGTCAAATTTCTTGGCGGACGAATTTGCCCCCCCCCCCCCTTTGGAAAATCCAAGGTATACGCTACTGCATACAGATCAGTGCATTTCTCCGTACGGTGGCCGTACAGCTAGTCGAAATCGGCCATTTTATCTTTATTTTATCAAAACCACTTGTTTTTTCGACTCGCCGTATAGGGAAAATGTGAAAGGCACACACGTATTAAGATTTTAATTCTCCATAGACTTATGTGTTAAAAATGAGATTCGAAAAACTTACTCGCCAAAAATGAGCCTAAATAACCATCCAAACGGCTTTACAATTTGGTAGTTCATCCAATATCCTTCAAGCGCTAAAGATATGAAAAGGGGTTCTCGGATCGCGCTACAGGGGCTCAAACCCTGAGTCGACAGACTATATACAAACTTGGTTGCAGTCACAGTGCTCACAGGGTTTCTTGGGCAACTAATTGAGTCCCCCCCGTTTGAGAAGCATAATTATAAATTTGTAAAAAAAAATGCAAAGAAAACAGTTGTGGGCCCCGGCCCTCTTTTGAACTTTAAGACCCTTTCTTTTCTTTTTGCTTGTCAAATTTATTTTGCTACAAAAAAACAATAAGTTTTGCTTGTCAATTTTTGTTCGGGTACGAAATATCCTCCATTTGTGGTTGAAATCCTTTAATTTTTTTCTGAAGCCCCCAGCCCACCCGGTTCCGCGGCCCCTGTTATATTATATATCATCCTTTTTATTTTCCTTTAATTTCCGAGTCTCCATTTTTTTTTCTTGGTCGTGATTTTTTAAAATTTATTTTCATTGATTATTATCATTTTTTTTTGGGGGGGGGGAGCATCGACTGTTTACGGCCCCAAGCGCCGTGTCCATCGCCACACCACTATGTTAAAGGTCAAGTCCACCTCAGAAAAATGTTGATTTGAATCAATAGAGAAAAATCAGACAAGCACAATGCTGAAAATTTCATCAAAATCGGATGTAAAATAAGGAAGTTATGACATTTCAAAGTTTCGCTTATTTTCAACAAAATAGTTATATGAACGAGCCAGTTACATCCAAATGAGAGAGTCGATGATGTCAATCACAATTTCTTTTGTTTTTTATTGTTTGAATTATACAATATTTCAATTTTTACACAATTATAGAGCCTCCTTGCCTGAAGCACGAAATGTTAAAATAATGGAATTCCACGTGTTCAGGGAGGAATGAAACTTCATTTCACATGACAATGACGAGAAAATAAAAATATTTCATATATCATATAATAAAATACAAAAGAAATAGTGAGTGAGTGATGTCATCATTTCCTCATTTGCATACCGAACGAGATGTGCATATAAAGTGTTTTGTGAAATGAAGCGAAACTTTAAAATGCCATAACTTTCTTATTTTACATCCGATTTTGATGAAATGTTCAATGTTATGCTTGTTGAATTTTTCTCTTCTTATTCAAATCAAATTTTTGTTGGGGTGGACCTGTCCTTTAAGTTCATCATCATGGTTACTTTATTGATGACATGTATGTTTAATTTGCAGAATTGAAATAAAGTAGAACTTGAACTTAACCCACCGCGCCGTCCCCAAAAGCAGTGCAAAGCATAATGTGCCAAAAAATACGAGGGGGCAGACATGGCGTATTTTTGCATTATTTATAAACAGCTACGAGCGAGTGAAGCAAACAAGCAAAATTGATGTCTGAGCCTTTTGCAATATTATACCAAATCTCAGTTTGAAATATGTCACATTAGGGCACATATACACTGCCTTTTCCCTTTCCTTAATTTTCTTTCTTTTCTCCTTTTTTTTTTGGGGGGGGGGGGTCTTGAAAGAGCTTGGGGATCCGTCCATTTGCCCCCTTCCCACTTAACTGATCTGCCCTCTCAGTGCCCCTCCCCTGTGCAAATAGCGAATTTGAGGTCGCCTCTAGCTCTATAATTTATATTATGCACGCACACGCGCGTTTGACGTACCGTACGTACTGCAAAAGCGCGCGCGGGAAATTTGATTGAGAAGGAAGATGGCGAAAGGACCGGAATCTAACGTTGCTGAACGCTTTGCAACTTTGGGTATTGAACTCTTAGATGAAGGTGAGACGATACTTAAAGTCAATTAGGAGATCTAGCGTTAGGTATTCCTGCTTAAGAGTGATGTTGTTTTTATAATTTTATTTCAAGATAACTTTGGCCTTTTTATTAGCTGATCTGCTCTGGAACTTGGAAGACTCGGCAGCTGGTGCCGCTATGCGGTACGGTACGTGCACGACTGGCCCGCCGGCGCTCCGGGGCGACAATGTTTTGATTTTCCGCTCGTTGAAAAACAACGACACAATTTGTTGAAAGTCATTTAGACTTCGTGCCTTCCGCCTTGCCCTTGCCACTTGCAGTCTGCACCCACCCTATGTTACCTCTAGACTATGTTCTGGAAGTCTTTCCTCAGGCTCAGTCATGTGGTGAGGAGGGTTAGGCCCTAGGGCGCGACAAATCCGCTTTGAGTGAGAGTTGAGTTGCAGTTGCATTTGCAGCCATGCCCCAATCACACATTGTACCACTTGTTCACTGCAACCATCCTGCCTGTGGAGAATCTACAGGTAGGACTATGGTATGCCAATGCTGTATAGAGTAGGTATGTTGCAAAAAAAATAAATCTCAGAAATAAGGTGTTTTCTCATGACATTGCATGATTTAGCTCATCAAGACCTTAAATTTAACACCTCCTTTAAGGCTTTATCTCAATAGCCCCAGAAATAAGAAAGTTATTGCAGTTTTAAGGTCATATAAATCGCCTATTCAATTCTTATGTATTCCTTTGTTTTTTAAGCCAAAAGTTGTGATCTTAACTGGGACCAAGGTGCACTAATAGAAAACAGCAATGCGCATGCATTTGCATATGGAAGTGCCCCAAAACACTCCCAAAAATAACAGACGCCGCCGAAACAGGGACATAAAAAAACACACTTGGCGTCAGTAGATTTCATTAAAATTTCACCACAATATAGTTAAAATGTTGCTCTATCGGTATGAATACCTTTTAAAGTGGTATGAAACCTGTAAATGTGAATAGCAAGAGGTTGAAAGCAAGGCCAAAGTTCCAGTAGCACACAGAGTCCCAAGATCGCCGAATGATTTTTTTTTTCAAGTCTAGAGAGCTGCTATAAACATTCAACTACGTAAAAACAATGATGCCATGGGCAATAACCTTTCCTTGCACATGCAAAAACAATGCAAAGCACTGCCCCCACAATCGCCCTGCAAATCAAGCCAGCACACTCATTGCCTCATTTAGAAAGCACCTAGAGGGCGCTTTTGCAACATACCTATATAGAGCACACACTTTAAAAAATCATTAAAATATCACTTTTGTGACCAAAATTACTAATTTCCATACAGTTTTAATTTATCATTAGTAATGTGGTAATAATTTTTGTATTTCACCAGAGCGCTCAAAAACTTGAATTTTGGGCATATTTTTGTGTACGCCCTCTATTGGTGGAAAGTAATATGGGAAGGAAATTTTCATTTTTTTATCTCTATTTTTTATTAAGAAAAAATGATATAAAGAATCAAATTTAAATAAGAGCCAAGCGGTATGAATTAAAAGGTCTAATGGAAACTGTCTGTGTAAAAAAATCAAGCATTTGCCCCAAAGAAAAAGAGAAAATAAGCCAAACATTGCCACCCTTATTTTGTCACACATGGAGAACTGAGAACAAGGTTATATTATATTTATAACCTTGTTCATTGAACGAGTGCATTGTACGAGGTTAGTATAGGAATAACGCATTCTGCGGAGTTGTTTAGCAAGTAAGCAGTGCACGAGAGGTTTCTTCTGAGCATGCGCACTCCACACGAGCCGAAGGCGAGTGTGGAGTGCGCATGCTCAGAAGAAACCTCTCGTGCACTGCATATCGCTGAAAAACGACGGGTAAATGCGTTATTCCTTTTATAAGATGGCTAAGTAATTTCGAACGCAATTTTAAGCACCTTATATGAGAAAGAAATAATGAAATAGATCTAAATCAAATATCAAAAATTTTGAAATTGCACTTACCGTGGGTTAGACAATTTGGGTGCGCGAAATTCGCACGGGCGTGCAGGGATAGACACTTTTCGCGAATGATCACGTGGTACGCTTTGACCAATCAGCAAGCTGCAAATTATTTAGCCATCTTATAATATGTACTAACCTCGTACAATAGACCGTGTTTGACCCTGGATTTCGAAGTAGTCGGCAAACATCGCTTCATTGCTGAAGTAATATTTGCCGAAACTCCTCGCTACGCACCGGGGCTCTTGCCATGCTTGCCGGTAAGTAGCAATAGTTTATTAAATATGAAAATAATAATAGGGGCCTAATCATAAAAAAAAGGAAATTTCGCTTACCTCGGCCTCAAAAGTAACTTTGCTTGTCTCTTCCATGGAATTACAAGGAAGCCTGTTGGTGGCGCTAATAATTTCACAACCTTGATTCAGCTCCTCGGTAATTTTATAACTGTATCTAAATTCTTTGAATGCGCAATCCTTATGATTAATTTACTAATTATGGGCACCAATGAATGAAATACCTTCAAAAACATAATTAAAGATTATTATTGGTGATGATAACACTTATTTGCAATTAATTTAAAAAGATGACTGATAAAAAAAAATAAAATAATATACGTGCCTGGAAAGAAACCAGCAGTACAAGCTTTGACGAACGTCAATAATACGTATACGGTATACCAAAGTCTATACAATGAAAAGATTGGACACTTCATGGACTTTGCGTAATGCCTTGCGTCGATATGCGTGTAAAATAGTGTAGGTGCCTATTCTTTCCCTTGTCGTGTCTTTGATATGAATATAAATCGCGCGCCCTCTTCAGGAGAAAATTGATATCCACGCTGATTGATTTCTATCTCCGTGAAATCTTCACTAAAGATCAAGAAAATATACATATTTTTAGAAAGAAACTTCAAGGAGAAGTCACGGAAGGATCTAAATGATTCGGTAAGTGTCATAGCAGGATGTGGAATACCAAATCATACATGATGTTTTATGTGGGCAAAAGCCCACTGTATTTTGGAAGTGTCGTGTGTGTCGCGTGCGTATGACTGATATTCCTTCGCACGCGAGATGATATGAACCCATGGGTGGCCATGCCCGGCCCGCCATGCCCGCAGTGCAGTGAAAGTGAGACGTGGACGGTGGAGGCGTAGGCAAGCATAGATCTAGATGATAGATCTAACTTGATTCAAACTAAACTGGGGCAAGTGGTTGTTTTTTAAATGAAATAATATCAGTAAATTATGATAGATTTTAAAATATTTTGAAATGGTTGCCATATTGCCAGTGTGCAGCCTTTTTTTTCTTCTTCTGGAAACAGTACAGTCCACCGACTGGTGTACTATTGTCGTACTGGTGAAATGCAGCATGCAAGTGTATGTACATTATCCAATAAAAAATTGCTTACAACGTGCTGCGATTTTGGCCCGGCACACTTTTTTTCTTGAACCCAAGAAAACAATATTGTCATTTCATGTTGAGATATATTGGAATAAAACAACTTTTGCCATATTAAAATGACAAAAAGGTATTTTTTACCCATGTTTAGCCCACTCCTAATGGTAGTGACTAAAATGAAAACGAAGTAGGCCCTAGGCTATTTTTAAGGAGCATTTGTCAGAAATGTGTTGAACATAGATTTTTCCCCTCAAACCCATGACAATTTTTGGGTGTGTGAGTGCGGTGCAAAAGGAGGAATATTAGCTCTGTGTGTTCAGTTTCCCTAGTAATGAATTGAAATTGCTGCATACATGTTCTTTCAGGGGATTTAAAGGACAAGTCCACCCCTCAAAAAAGTTGATTTGAATAAAAAGATAAAAATCCAACAAGCATTACACTGAAAATTTCATCAAAATCAGATGTAAATAAGAAAGTTATGACATTTTAAAATTTCGCTTAATTTCACAAAACAGTTAGGTGTGCATCCTGGTCGATATGCAAATGAAGAGACTGATGAGTGATGACATCATCCACTCACTATTTCTCTTGTATTTTATTACATGAAATATGAAATATTTTCATTTTCTCCTCATTGTCAAGTGAAAAAAACAAATAATTCCTCTCTGAACATATAGAATTTGCATTGTATTATATGGTCCAGTAAGTTTATAGTCCTTATTGTCAAATCTGTAAAATTAAAATATTGTATAATTCAAACAATAAAAAACAAAAGAAATAGTGAGTGAGGGACATCATCAACTGTCTCATTTGCATATCACTGAGTTGTGCATATCGTTATTTTGTGAAAAATAAGTGAAACTTTGAATTTTGATGAAATTTTCAGCATTATGCTTGTTTGATTCTCACTATTTATTCAAATCAACATTTTCTGGGGTGGACTTGGCTTTTACATAACTGAATATAAACTTTTAACACATTATATACCGGTATATTTTTTCCCTTTAAGGATGGGTGAATGCAGTATGGGAGAGCGACTTCACAGAAAACCCAGAGCTTCCAGAGGGGGTCAAAGGTCAATGGGACAACCAACGTGAAGTCCTAAGGTCATTGAAAGATGCCATCGACTGCTCCACACCGTGGGCCAGGGTGGACTTTGCCACACTCCCTCAAGGTACAGGATTAAACTTTATTAAACTTTCACAAAGTTATTTGTTATAATAACAATGCACAATAGCAAGTTTACTATTGATCAGCAAACGAGATTGAGCAATTTCACTAGCTTTTAAACTGACATTGCAAATCAGTCATTTTTATAACAAATTTTATGAAACGGGGCCCAATTTATTTAGCAAGTTTTTCATTTTTATTTTTTTTTGCCTTAGTTGTTTACTCAGGTGGAGATTCCCCATTAACAATGTTGTACAAAAATCAGTGAAATGTCATTATAAAAGAAATTAAATGTTTTTGTACATTAAATATATCAAAAGACAAATTTCTTCACACCCACTTTTGAAAGAAAAAAATATTAGTTTAATCATGATTACCATTACCAAATTTCAATTTCTGCAAATACATGTATCAAAGACTTAAAATTCTAATAACTTTCTTCATCTTTGTATTTTCCACAAACCTTTTATACCAATAGTTTTATTTTTTTTCTGGTATTTTAACATTTTTTTTTTAGGTTTAACTTTCCCTTTAATGCAATTGTTCTTTCATGTACGACAATGAAATGTCCTTTCTGAAAATTGTACTGGGGGGGGGGGGCATTTTATGAAGAGTTACAACTCTGGTAACTTTACCATTATAGTGATTGCCATGGTAACAGGGCTCAGCAGCCAATCACAAACAAGGGTTTCCATAGTAGTTGTATCTACAATAATGGCAAAATTATAATAAATATAATTCTTTTTATTTGAAATGGGTTTTCTGCATGTTGTACTGCACCATTTAATGAGGATAGACTGTCCTTTCATCAGAAGTATAAAGAGGGAGAGAGATATTTTAAATTTCACTTCATGCAGTTATTAATATGTAATTGTTCTTCCGAGCAGGGTTTTGGAACATCCTCTGTGAAAATGGAATAGTACCCAGGTCTCTGCTGGCTGGGCTGCACCATTTTATGAATAGGGTGGACAGCCTCCTTTCATCAGCAGTGGAAAGAGAGATTGCAATATCGGCCGCTCATCTGTACATCCTCCTGCTTGAGATACCAGGTAAATATGTAGTCTGCAAGCCAGGGTTGGGCTCAATTACAAGGTATTTGTTCAATTACATAATTAATCACACTTTCTCAAGTAATTGTATTCTAAAAATTTTGAAAGGGAAAGTATTTGTAATTATAATTGAAAAAAATGTAATTGACTTCAATTACTGTTAATTACTTTTAATTACATTCAGTTACTTTACAATGAACTTACTTATTTTTATGATTGATTTCATGACTTTTTTCATGTCGACTGCCTCAGCATCAAAGAGTGTAATGGGCAGAATCTGTGATTTTTATTCAACATAAACCTTCTTGTCCGTTTGTTTGTAACTTAGAATTATGTTGAGCAGCTCAGCTACAGCCAGGTTAATAATATGATACCAAGTATCAAGGGCAGTTGAGTATATATGCACATAGTAACAATGCTATATAAATGGACATGTTAATATTATTATCATTATTTATTATTATCCACCAGGAAGCGGAGCTTACCGTGTGCAGCAGCCGATGCTCTTCGAGGAAGCTTTGGACACCTTCAAGCTCTGGCCGAAGACAGAGAGCAACAAGCGGAAGCGCCCCGAGTCCAAAAGCCATCGAAGCTCCCAGCCACAGGGGGGCAAGAAGTCCCGTCGCATCACCTCCAGCCAGACCGCATCCCAGAAGGCCCACGATGCCGGCAACGATGAGGAGGAGGATATGGAGGAGGATGAGGAAGAGGTGGTTTCCTTGACGACGCAGGAAGTGGATCGCATCCACCGGGCTATCTACCATGCTATCAGGGTATTTATCTTTGATCCTCCAAGAAAGAAATTTAAAAAGCTATAATTCACAACTATAAGCTAAGTGATTTTGGATTATTAAGGCTCTGTTTTGACAAGCAAAGTCGGCGACTGTGAGGATAAAAGACTCGCCCATCCTATGTGCTGTGAACAGGGATTTATCTCCTGTGCAATTCGAACTACTATATCACAGAATTGTGATATCCCAACTGGAAATGTGTGCATTAGAAATTGCACACGGTGAAGTATGGAAAAACTGTTACGCGCGCACATGTATGACAGAAAAAAAAAGACGGACGTACGTAGCTCACTTTTTATGGTACAAAAACAAGACGCACTTGTTAGTTTGAAACTGTGCTTATCGTAAATTGAAAGTTACTTGATTTTGGCTTTACGGATATTTAAATTACATATGTGATATGGCTTCACTGCTCTCTCAAGGTGGGCGCAATTACCTGGAAAATATTTGCATCTGGTCGTCAAAATATTGATGATATTGGGGCTTTATTGGCGCAATTGATGGCTTAATGAGCGCGAATTTGCGCTCAGTGCCCGCTTATTTCAAGGCTTGCTTGCATTGTCACTCAGACTTTTATCCACTGTCTGCCATACATGTAGTTGGTTACTACCAGTGTTGAAGCTACGCAAAGGGGCGCCAGGCAGGCCTGCCTAGTGCTTTAGATTTGCGCGCGGCACTCGTGTTAAAACAAATGATTTCACTGACGAGGACATGTTCCCCTTAAATTGATTGAAAATGGTACAAAAAATTTGCTCAAATGAAGTCATTACATGTACAGGATTCACATCCATTACAGGTATAATGATAATAACTGCTGGATTTTTATAGCGCTTTTTGCCCTGGGATACAGAGGGCTTGCTATTATTGTTTGAAAAGTTTAAACAATTACAAAAAAAGTTAATAGTTTTCAAAGCCAGAACTGCTGATATATTTAATCGCATAATGCAGGTGAGACTGCCAGAGGTGCTACACTTGATGGCAGGAGGTTGTTTTTCCTACTGCTGAGTGTTGCGTTGAAGAGTTCTGAAGCTATCTTGGAGCATGTTATGCATCGTCTTATTATTATAATTATTATTACTGCACATCCAATTTTGTCGCCATTCTTGTCCTTAGCCAATCACATGCAAGGATTTCAATAGCTTACAACAGACTAATTATTTCATGAAATGCTCCTAAGGCCAGCACTATCATTGTTCCACAGCTTGAATTTATCTTTGAGACTTTACCTAGTATTTGTTTTTTAGGGAATTCTGTGCTTATCATCTGCAACATTCTGTAATTTAGTCACCATGCTTTTTGCAGGAGGTTGTTTTCTTGCTGAGGAACGTGCCATTGAAAAGTTCTGAAGAGATCATCGAGCACGTCATGCAACGTCTGGCCGAGGTCAGTCGTGTCCCCACGGAGCAGGGCTGGGATTCCCACTTTGGAAACAAGAGGTGAGACAGGAAAATAAAAGTAAATTTCAGTGCATGCAAAATTCAGCTGCAAGGCTCTTAGTTCACAAAAAGAGATTTGAACATGTTACACCGATCCTACGTAGTCTCCATTGGCTTCTGCTGCTGTCAGACGGTAAAACGGTCTCTCTGGAAAATCGCTGTTCTGAGAAAAAGGACTTTAAAGTTTAGAGGTTTGAGCTTCTTTATGAGACAGAAATAATGCATTTTTAGCAATGGGAAAAGAAGAAGCACAATAAACACTAATAACTGAAGAATCTTTTAGCTTATTTGGGGTTTTAATTATGAAATGAATGAGATTTTTGTGTAGATAGACTGTTTAACCACAGCACATGTATACACTCATACTACACATCATAAGATGGTAAAATGGTCTATTACCATCTTACCCCTATGCACAACATTCTTCAGCGATTTTCGAGATAGACCTTTTTATCATCTGACGGCCGTGTGAATGGTGGTAAACTGGTCTAACTCGAAGATGAACCATTTTACCATCTGACAGCGATGATGAAAAAATCTCAAGGTTAAAAGGTTTATGTCAAAGAAAGCTTGTTTTACCTCCAATTTCCAAACAATATTACCGACAATGGGCTAACTCAAAGATGGACCATTTTACCATCAAATCTGAATGAAAAATACAAAAAAGTACCAAGTTTGCGGAAATTATCTCTACATCAAGACATGGTGGGATTTTGTCGATAGCACCATTGGAAAGAGCGCCCTCACATTACAAGGAAAGTGAATTTACCTCAAAAAGTCAAATCTTGGAGTAAGACCGTTTACCATCTGACAGCTGAAACGACTCACATCTGCATCTCCAAGAACTGATTTATTATTACCCTATGTTATTACAGAGTGCTACATAACTTTTTAGAAGCTCTTGCCCAGTGGAGGAAGTAAATTATTAAATAGTTGGAATATACTTGCCCAAAAATCTATTTCACTTGCCCTAAAAAATCCTTGGAAAAAGTTTTACCTCTTCAAAAGGAGGTTTTGTGGTTTTAAAAAGTATTGACATTTTCCTCTCTTTTGACATGAACTGATCTACCTTATTGCATTTCTTTTTCCAAAGTGATTTTATCTTGCCTGCCATAACCAAACAATCATATTGACACTAATTTTGGTGATTCGTCTGAGAATTTTGCTTTCTACTGTGTGAATTTCGCTTGCCCAATTTGGGCAAGTAGTTTTGGTCTTTACTTCAAAACAATTGCCCTACTATAACTTTTACTTGCCCCGGGCAATCGGGCAAGTGCTTATGTAGCACCCTGTTATTATCATTTTCAACTCATCTGACTTCTTTTTCTCATTCTCACACAGTTCTCTAGAGGATGTATACAGTATCAGCCATCTTGCCTACCTTGGTCTAGAAGCTCTCTGCACAGGTTCTCATGGGGAATCCTCTCACATGCTACGACAGGTAATCAGACCTGCCAACCAGTACGTTTTAGGCGTATTTAGTACGTTTTTGCAACCAAAATACGGCAGTATGTTTTTTCTTTGAAAAAATACGATTAAAAAAAATATATTATTTTTTTACCATTATTATTTTTTTTAAAAAATCAGAATTTATTTAGAAAAATCATCTCTATATGTCTCTATTTCATAAAACGTACACAAATATGGTTATTAGATCAATGTAGTTTCAGGTAACTTGTTTTTTTTTTCAATCATTTTGTTAAAACCAGAGTGAAGATATACACATGTTTCAATGTTTTTTTTTTCATCTGCAAGAGCAGTGCACATTTTAGCTTGCATGCAACTTGAGCGCTGCGATCAGCAATTGCGCCAAGCAATTTACTCTGAAGTACACTTTTTGGGGGAAAAATAATTTGTTTTTAAATCAAAGAATACAGTTTTTCATTCCCAGAGGTTGGCAGGCCTGGGTAAGATCCATTTGTCTTAAAGTGTTATTTTGTTTGTGTTAAAGTTACTCCTTCATGCTGAGTGTTGAATGTTGACAACACTACAATATCCGTTGAGCCCAGAGAAACAAACTTAATTGAATGTAATATCTTCTCACCTGACTTCTCAATTGAATATCTTGACTTAAACATGGTAGAACTTGAATACATTTTTGAATACGTGCATTTTCTGATGGGATTTACTCATTTTTGAGCACCACTCTATGTATGATAAGTATGTAAAATAAGTATTGTTCATACCTTGGTCACATTTGCTCTACGGCAGCCGTACGGCGAGTCGGAAAACAGCTGTTTTAACATTTTTTGTACCAACTACATATAGGTGGTTTGAATTAAAATTAATAAAACGCCTGTTTTCGACTCGCCGTACGGCCGCCGTAGAGCAAATGTGACCAAGGTATAAACCAATTAGAAACGGTCACTTGGCTGAGAATGGAGTGACTTCGTATCCTTTTAGAAATCATTTTTTATCTTGAAACAATTTTTTTTCATTTTATTTTTGTCCCAGGTTTTCAAGCATCTGCTTCCAAACATCTTGATGTTGATTGGTGAGAATCAAGCCGTTGCGTCAACATCCATACCAAAACACATCCAACAAATGAAAGACCATGCAGAGGCTTTCGCCAGGTAATTACATACGATGCGTAGTATTATCAAAAGTTAGGCCAGGCCTTAGTATCGGCCAAATGTAATGTTGTCGCCTTTAGACGTAGAAGCAGTGGCGATCCGCGACCCGGAGGGGACAAAAAGTTGGAGGGGCACAGCATTGTTCACAAACAATACAGTGACCCTCCAATGCTTTGTCTCCTCCGGGTCACGGTCCGCTATTGCTTAGAGGCGAGCGAACTTACCAAGTGCTATGTATTTTCTCCCATTGATTGTGCCTTAAAAATAGCTAGTATCAAATATGCTGTTTGTGTTAGCTCTGAATGATACAGAAAATTATTTATCCTATAACTTACAATTTGTATAAAAATTTCTGAGAGGAAAAGTATTTGTTAAGCTATTTTGTATGTCTTATGGATGGGATGGTTGGGGAATTAATGTGTCATTTTTCATTTCATTTTATTTTCATTTCAAATAAACATTTATTTTCCTCCATTTTACAAAATTTCTTTAATTTTTGTTGACAAGAATTCACATGAAATCAATTTCCATAAAGAATATAAATATATACAACTTATGTGTATAGAAGAAGGCGTAGGTCCCTAGAAGCATGTGCTTGTGGCGGGACACGTCTGTGGACATATAAATATATACAATACACAAAATACAATACAAAGATAAGAAAGGCTAGGAAAAGAGAAGAGAACGGGAAGAAAATGAGAGAGGGAGATGTGAGCAAGAAGGCGGGCTGGAGTTACAGAGTGGGTCTACATTACAAGACTACTCTGGTTAGAATGTACAAGTAGCATGATGGGTTTCGAACCTGGCCAGATTTAGAAAATGAACAGTTATAAATCAACACTTCTGTGGGATGTTCGACTCAAATCTTTGAGATACAGTTAATTCATTCTGAAGTGATTTTTTTGATGAATATTCCTTTCCTCCCATTTTTATTGTAAAACCATTTTTTGATACTCCAATGGCTAGATTGCTGTAAAATATATATTCCAAGTTAACTAGCAAGTCAATCTTCCAAAGATTGAATATTCATCCAAGTTGAAGCAATTTTTTACCATTGTTATGGAAAACTCATTTTTTATACATTTCTTAAGTTTATTATGTAAGTCAAGCATATTTTTGTGGTTCCATAAGATTTGACTTAGGCAAATATACCCGTATTGCAATCTTTGAACGGTCCCACTAATGATATTATAGCCCGAATTCACAAAAGTACTTTTGAAAACCCACGGTTGAATCCATGGTTTATGCAGATTTCCTGTATTAATTACGCTTAATTTAGCGCATATTGGGCACATGTATGAATAATGTCCAATGTTAATACGGGCGTTTGTCACAGTGCGCCAAATTGACGCCTGTTACCATGGTTAGATACACTATTTTATTCATGAGTCCTCTGTTTGAAGAGTGGACTCATTAATTCAAAACAGTGGACTCATGAATAAAATAGCGTGCATAACCATGGCAACAAGCATCAATTTGGCGCACTGTGACAAAAGCGCGTATTAGCATTGGATATTTTTTATACATGCACCCGATACGCGCTAAATTAAGCGAAATGAATGCAGGAAATTTGCATAAACCATGGACTCAACCATGGGTTTTCAAAATCACCTTTGTGAATTCGGGCCAATATGTCTCTTGAAATTGAGACTTGGAATATCTTACTGTGTAATGTTCTAAATCATTGTACGAATACCTGTGTACAAATATGTGACTATGGTATCATCCTTTTTAGAATAAAAGCGAATTTAATAAATAGTAATAGTCATACGATTGGCTACGTTTTGAAACTAATTTGGCGTTTGCTCAGAAATAAAGGCTTGCAATCTTTCAAAATGGTTATATTGATATTCTTTCAATTTATTTACACCTCAAATAAGATGATATGTTCCATTTTTATTTTCAGAAAATGAGCAAAATGCGATTTGTTCTAAAATCGGATCGCAAACAGTCGCAAGGTGTGCGATGGCCTTTAGTCGAGAATATTTTTGTGGTTCCATAAGACTTGACCTGTATTGCAATCTTTGAACGGTCCCACTAATGATATATTGTGTCTTTTGATTCCAGCCATATGTATAAGGACATAGGGGAGAAATCCTTGCCGTGCTTGAGGGTTCTAATGCAGCACATGTGTGTCAAAGTGCCGGATAAGGTCGAGTATCGGACGCGAGCTTCACATACCATCGCTCGCATTCTCGCGGGTGTTCCGGCCGAAATGGAAGCCAGCTTCGTCAAGTGGCTCTTCCTTTACTCGAAAAATGCTAAGGTATGTTGGTATAATTTTCACTTTGATTTATGGAATGAAAATTTGTTACTCCTTTGAACCACATAAATTCCAGGGATGGGCAATTACCAAAAAAATATGAGTGAGGGAATTATTGAATTTATTAGATAATAAATGATTTCAATGAAAGAAACAAAGAATAATGAAGGAATGCTTGATCATTTGAATGAATTACTGAGTCATTGAGAAGTGAAATGTAAAATGAATGAATAAGGAAATACAATAATTGTATAGATATCATTGATTTGTAGATGAACAAAAAAAAATCAATTAATGATTGAATTAGCTTATTTACCAGTGATTAAATGAATGCATAGAAGAGATATTTGATTAATAATTGAATGGATAGGTAGATTCGTTAATAAATTAATTACTCACAAATGAATAATCAATCAATCATGAATTAATCAATTACTAGTACTCTCAAATGAACAAGATAATAAGCCTGTTCACGGTTGTAAACTGCGCACAAGCCGAAAAAGGTCATTTGAGATAAACCGTGAATGTGGTTTTCAAGTTCACTGACATAGGCATTTGTAATTTGAGGATGATTCATGTATTTTTTTTTAAATATTCTTTTCATCACATCCAAGCTGAAGAGAAACAAAGTCTATATAATCACTGGTATTTGACTGTAGCCCAAACTATAGTCAAAATGTGCCAGAAGCAGACAATAAAACAGATTATAAAAAAATTTACCCCTGATGTACTATTTCAGTCACCTGGTCTATACAATGCCTTTTGTTCTTAGAATTTGAATGCTTTGCCGGGAAAAACTTACGCAACATCTTCATTTGAAAATGTTAATGCTCATCCTAATGAAAAATTGCAAAGGTCATTTGAGAAAAGTGGATCAACAGTGAATACCCCTCTTTCCACCTCTTTTTATCCTCAGATCAGTTATCGTGTCTTTGCTCTTGAAGTAGTTGGTGCCCTTCTAGAGAGGCCAGAGAGACAATCATCAGGTTAACTTCCCTTCATATCATATCAAATCTTATTCATTTATTTATTGATTGATTGATTGATTGATGGATTTATTTATTGATGGATTTATTTATTTATTTATGCATGCATGCATGCATGCAATCATTCATTCATTCAGTTATTCATTCATTCAGTCATTTATTAATTCATTTATTCATTCATATGTTTATTTACATATTTATTCATTTATTTATCTGTGTGTTTATTTATTTTATCTATTTATTATTTATTTGATTTTATTAGTAAATTTTACTTGTTTGCTTATTTATTTGTCTATTTATTTATTAATTTGCTTTTTTATTTATTTATTCATTAATTTATTTATTTTATCTATTTATTATTTATTTGATTCTATTTGTAAATTTTATTTATTTGTTTGCTTATTCATTTATTTATTCATTCATTCATTTTTTATTTTATATATTTATTTATTATTTATTTTATTTTATTTATTAATTTCATTAATTTATTTATTTGTTTGCTTATTTATTAATTAATTAATTAATTCATTTTTAAGGGGGGTGGGAGTTTATAAATATCATAGAATGAAAAAGAATCCAATCAAACGTAATAAAGTTCTATCACTTGTGTGTATATATTTACTTTACAGTTATACGTGGATTCTCATTTTTTGTCTCACCTGCATAGCAGAGTGAGACTATATGCGCTGCTTTTCCGACGGCAGCGGCGGCGTCAACATCAAATCTTAACCCTAGGTTAAGTTTTTGAAATGACATCTTAACTCAAAAAGTATATGGACCTAGTTCATGAAACTTGGCCATAAGGTTAATCAAGTATTACTGAACATCCTATTAGAGTTTCATGTCACATGACCAAGGTCAAAGGTCATTTAGGGTCAATGAACTTAGACCATGTTGGGGGAATCAACATCAAAATCTTAACCTGAGGTTAAGTTTTTGAAATGTCATCATAACTTAGAAAATATATGGACCTAGTTTATTAAACTTGGACATAAGGTTAATCAAGTATCACCAAACATCCTGCATGAGTTTCACGTCACATGACCAAGGTCAAAGGTCATTTAGGGTCAATGAACTTTGGCCGATTTGGGGGTATCTGTTGAATTACAATCAAAACTTTAAAGTTTTTGGATCTGATTCATGAAACTTGGACATAAGAGTAATCAAGTATCACTGAACATCCTGTGCGCATTTTTGGTCACATGACCAAGGTCAAAGGTCAATGAACTTTGGCCATAATGGGGGTATCTGTTGAATTACCATCATAACTTTGCAAGTTTATTGATCTGACTTTTAACCCTAAATCTCCTGGGGTATTTTGATTCTTGTCATTCGGGGGGGGGGCATTATGGCCCCCCTTAACAAAAATTTGCACGCTGGTAGTGTGCGATGTAATCTACAAGGCTGTATGGTAAAATTTTCCAAAATAATGAAATTTTATTTTATATGAATTAATTATGCTAATTTATGCATAAATCATACTTTTTGCTCTAATTCACTAAATAAAGCTCCTAGAATGCTAATTTTTGGTAAAAATTTTCTTTGTAGCATTCTTAACAATCGTAATTCAAAAAAACTTTGGTTTGGAAATAAATTTCTTATGTATTTTATTGTTTTATGTATTTCTTTGTTTTTTTACTTTTTGTTTTTTATTGTTTTTTCAATGGAAATTGTTCCAGACATAATTCTGATCATAAACAAGGCAAAATTAATTAAGTTTAATCAGTAAAAGTAGAAATAATGATACATATATGAATTTTGGCTAAATACGCAATTTGCATTGGATTTGTACATGAAATCACGTTTATGAGCAATTTTGGGTCTGACATGCACTTGCATAATGTTGCGTAATGTCGTAACCGCGTACCCGGGCGTCACAACTTTGGTCTCAAAATTTGCGCGAGACTTGAATGTAAAAAGTCAGTGAGCTGCGAGGTGAAAAAATTTCGCGCAGCAGATATATCGCGAAAATTGTTGAGGGGGGCCATTATGGCCCCCCCCCCCGGGAGAATTAGGGTTAAACTTGGACATAAGAGTAATCAAGTATCACTGAATATCCTGTGCAAGTTTCAGGTCACATGATCAATGTCAAAGGTCATGTGAGGTCAATAAATTTTGGCCACATTGGGGGTATTTTTTGAATTACCATCCTATCTCTGTAAGTGTATTGGTCTAGTTCATAATTCGTAGAAATAAGAGTAACCAAGTATCACTGAACATCTTGTGCGAGTTTAAAAGTTTTCAAAGTCAGCACTACTGCTATGTTAAATCGCGTGATGCAGGTGAGACGGCCAGAGGCATTCCAAAATATATTCCCTGGAATGTCATGTTTCAGATGAATAATAATATTGATAATAGTAAAAGGCATTTATATCGTGCCAACAATGGAGCGTTGTGGCCCAGTGGATTAGTCTTCGGACTTTGAAACAGAGGGTCGTGGGTTCGAATCCCAGCCATGGCGTAATTTCCTTCAGCAAGAAACTGATCCACAGTGTGCTGCACTCAACCCAGGTGAGGTAAATGGGTACCGGTAGGAAGTAATTCCTTAAAAAGCTGTGTGCGCTCTGAACGCCTAGCTTAGCCGGGTAATATAGGAGCGCCTTGAGCACCTACATGTAACAAGGTGGATATATGCGCAATATAAATACCCTATACTATTATTATTATAATCTAGAAATAATCTATTCAGAGGTGCATTGTTTTTATTATCATGAATAGTAATTAATTGTTTTTGGATTTCCTATGCTCACGAAGCCTCAGTGCACAGTCGCCATAATTGTTGAAAATAATTTTTAATCTTTTTTTGTTTTTGATAGGCGAGGGCAACCAGGAGCAGTTTTTATCTCATCGTTTTTTGCTTGACATCATGGTATCCCGCTGCTCCGATAAGGCACCTACGTAAGTTTTAACCTTGGGACAAATTGTCCACTTTTTTAAGGTTTTGCTCAATAGATTTCATTAACAGCACTATAATCATTCCAAAGTTCTAATTCAGGCATGATTTTTTCCACAGATTTTGATATTTTTTAAAGGCTTTTTTCTGTGAATTTTTTTCCTGAGATCTACTATCAATTATTGCACTGTTTGTCTGATTTTCCTTTAATTATTTTTCCATAATCCAGTGTTCGAGCCAAGGCGCTGAGCTGTCTAGCCCAGTTTACTGCCCTCGCTGGTAACCAAGCGTCCAACCCTCTGTCGGATATTCTAGCTGCCCCTACGGCCAAGACCGGGGCTACCCCGGTGCTTGTTCTTGAGGATGCAATCAAGGTAAGATATCTATATTTATAAAACTCCCAAGAATGTTTTGTAATCTAATTGGTCCAAATCGGATTGCATGATGTTCAGCAATTGCACTATTGTTTCCAAAATGCCCTATCCTTCACTCTGACGTCAGAGTGCAGGATAGTGCGAGTTCTAGAATTATCTAGGATTTAGATCAAATATAGCATTCGGGGCAACTCAGTGACATGGGTGAGGGGGGGGGGTTGTGTAAAACAAACAATACACGCATTTTTGTGCATAGAGGACCTCAAGAACTCTGTGCTCGGCTTGCCAAATTGATTTACCGCACTCGGTCAGGCAGACTTCGGTGTGGTATATCCTTTTTTTCTTTCGCTCATTCATTATTTGGCCCTGCATGCACTCTATATAGATGATGATGATTATTATCATTATTTTTATTTAATTTAAATATTTTTATTAATATTATTTTTTGCTTGTCCTAGTTATTACCTCTCCTTAGCTGGATGCTCACAACCTAGTTTGTTCATTTGAATGCAGGAAGCAGCAGCAGGATCGACCAAGGACAACGCACCTGCAGGGCATGCTGGGACTGACGCAATGGATTGTGGGTCGACGGTGAACGACGGGGGGTCTGGAGAGGTCGTGGAAGAATCTGTGAAGGAAAAAGGTCCCTCAGAGCCTAAGAAGGGTGCCACCCCTGGGAACTTAATGGGAGGATCCCCTGCTCTGTTGTTTGGAGATGATAGTGCAGCAGGTATGCTTTCCATCATAAATTCCTCTTTTAAAAAAAATCATTTTTTAATAGTTTTTATTTTTATCAATATCTTAAGTAATAATTGTAGCAGTTTGTCTGTTTCATAATGCATGTGCCAACATCATATGGAGAGTTTTGCCACAGTGGATTAGTCTCCGGACTTTGAAACAGAGGGTCATGGGTTCGAATCCCAGCCATGGCATAATTTCCTTCGGCCAGAAATTTATCCACGCTATGCTGCACTTGACCCAGGTGAGGTTAATGGGTACCTGGCAGGAATTTATCCTTGAAATGCCACCGTTCTGTAAAAGGCTGCAGGGCTGTAGCCAGGATAATAATGTCCAATGAAGCGTAAAGGGATGCATTTGGCAGTGATATGCGCTATATAACCATGTTGATATTATTACCAGGACAACTGACAACTGTTCACATACAATTGTCAAAATTTTCATTTTCTGTTTCAAGGAAGAATTCGAGGTCCATCACAGTTGATCCAGTCTGTATTAAATGATTGTTGCCATGTTGGGCAAACCTCTAAGAGTTGCATGCTAGTTGGTCCTAGAAATTGTTACAATTAGTAAAAGACCCTTATCTCCAAATTTATAGGTTTTGTTGGTAGCAGTGGACTGTTGAATTGCTTGAAGGAGAGGATCTGTGATGATAAAGTCGGAGTACGCAAAGCAGCTCTACAGGTAATACTATTCAATTTTTTTTCATTTTCTATTTTTATTCCGTTCAATGAAACAGGCGAAAAATCTAACTCATACCTATTTTCCAGTTTCATTAGTTGAGAAGTTTGTACATATTCGTAATTTGTTGTTGCTATTGTTTTTTTGGTTTTGATTGCTTTTTGTTATTTTTATCTGATGACTTTATGATTACTTGTAAATAATGCATAATTTGTTTTATTGTGTATATATCTGGTCATCGTGGACACAATAAAATATATATAATTACAAAAAAATATATTAGTTCTTTGGATGAATTGGAAATATTTTTTTCATTTGTGTAGGCACTTGAGAACATCTTCAAGCTCCAGTGCATGGCCTTTGACCTTCAGCTGTTGGAGATCCTCAGGGAGCGTTGTCGTGATACCGCCCTCTCTGTCCGTAAGCAGGCACTAGACTCGCTCACCAGTCTTCTCAAAGAAAGCCCGACTGACGAAAGGGTCCAAAGGTACTAATTGAAATTTATTTTCACATGAACGCACTTAAACCGAATTTGCTGCAAACCATTTGGTAAATTAAAAAAAGCAGCTATATTCCCGACTCTCTGTGAACTCAACAGACGTTTCCTTCAACATGAATATTTTATGGCAGACAACATAAAGATACAATTTTTAAAGTTTTTTTAAGTTTGATATTTGACCTTCATATGACTGAATTTTGTGACAGGGAACATGAAAAAATTGTTTGAAGAAGTATCTCTATCTTATGCAAATAGAAGATTTTCTTGAGTATAAATTGGGTTTTTGTCTCACCTTCGAAGCAGAGTGAGACTATAGGCGCCGCTTTTCCGACGGCGGCGGCGGCGGCGGCGTCAACATCAAATCTTAACCTGAGGTTAAGTTTTTGAAATGACATCATAACTTAGAAAGTATATGGACCTAGTTCATGAAACTTGGCCATAAGGTTAATCAAGTATTACTGAACATCCTTTTAGAGTTTCATGTCACATGACCAAGGTCAAAGGTCATTTAGGGTCAATGAACTTAGACCATGTTGGAGGAATCAACATCAAAATCTTAACCTGAGGTTAAGTTTTTGAAATGACGTCATAACTTAGAAAATATATGGACCTAGTTCATGAAACTTGGACATAAAGGTAATCAAGTATCACTGAACATCCTGCATGAGTTTTATGTCACATGACCAAGGTCAAAGGTCATTTAGGGTCAATGAACTTTGGCCGAATTGGGGATATCTGTTGAATTCCCATCATAACTTTGAAAGTTTATGGATCTGATTCATGAAACTTGGACATAATAGTAATCAAGCATCACTGAACATTTTGTGCAAGTTTCAGGTCTCATGATTAAGGTCAAAGGTCATTTAGGGTCAATGAACTTTGGCCGAATCGGGGGTATCTGTTGAATTACCATCATAACTTTGAAAGTTTATTGGTCTAGTTCATTAAACTTGGACATTAGAGTAATCAAGTATCACTGAACATCCTGTGCGCGTTTCAGGTCACATGACCAAGGTCAAAGGTCAATGAACTTTGGCCGAATTGGGTGTATCTGTTGAATTACCATCATAACTTTGAAAGTTTATGGATCTGATTCATGAAACTTGTACATAAGAGTAATCAAGTATCACTGAACATCCTGTTCGAGTTTCAGGTCACATGATCAAGGTCAAAGGTCATGTAAGGTCAATGAACTTTGGCCATGTTGGGGTTTTTTGTTGAATAACTATCATATCTCTGTAAGTTTATTGGTCTAGTTCATAAAAAGTGGACATAATAGTAACCATGTATCACTGAACATCTTGTGCGAGTTAGAGTAGTATTGAAAGTCAGCACTGCTGCTATATTGAACCGCGTGATGCAGGTGAGACGGCCAGAGGCATTCCACTTGTTACAGAATTTAGACTCTCCCAGAATGAAAGGCATTTTCTGTGAAGATCTGCGTTTTCAAATAACTTGTGAAAAAATTAAGGTACATGAACCTACAATACATGTACATTTAAAAATTTACATGTAGCCTGTGGCTATGTGCTGGAATTTGGATAGACTGAGTTAGATATTGATTTAATTTCTTCATTTCTTTAACATAATTTATATGCAATCCAAGTAGCACCTCACAGTCAGAATCATACACAAACACCCACACCGTGATTCTAACCATGAAAAAAAAAACCTTAAATTTTTTTGGTAAATTTATTATTTGATCTGAATTCTCTCTTTTTTATGTTTGTTTTATTCATTTATTTAGATTTTTTTTTTTTTGGGGGGGTTCATTGTTTGTGGTTCATTAAAGATGAAAAGTAAATAAGCCCATGTAAAGGGGATGTGGAGTGAGGGTGTCAAAACACACTTAAACATTTAAATCTGATTTCTTAGTTGTTTGAATAAGCCTATTACTTAGCATGCTATTTCTGTACTAATTGAAAAATTGCAGGAGATGCGCTTACTATAAACAAATTTGGAGTGTGGTTCACAGTTATATTCTTTTTTTTTTAATTGCCCCTGGTTCCAGAAAATTGCCCCCGGTTCCTGTAAAATGCTCGCGAGCCGGGGGGCAATTTAAAAAAAAAATTGCCCCCGGCCTGCAGCTGCTTAATTCAAGGCTTGCACTGGTCATATTGAGTTTTTGTGAAAATATGATTTTTCACTAAAAAATATGATTTTTGAGGATATTCAGTCTGATTTTTTGTGTCAAGAGGTTGGCATCTCTGGCAATGTGAAAGCAAATTACGGGAACTTTTAGCCCAGCGTGTCGTTGGGCGCGGGAGCTGTGGGTGGCTGCTGGGCTAGTGATTTTGAATCTCGCGCCTTGCCTGCTCATCAGACCATACTATGCGAATGCTCGTAACTTCAGGAACTTATCCCGAAGGGTATGTTTCGGGGCGGTGTGAATGCAGGAATAATTAATGGGTATTTTTTAGCCGAAAACAGTTCCCGTAATTTAACGGGGATTCTTGTGATCGAGGCGGTTTGAAACCACCTAATGATATCAGGGCTCGTCTTACAAAGAGTTGCGATTGATCTGATCAACCACAAGTTTGGATGGCCATCAACATCTAAAATGCAAATTTATTCAAAATATTTTCTAGATATGATGTATATTCATACATTCATTCATCACTCTCTTGAAGATTTAGTGTGACTCTCTTTGCTTACTAGGGAGTGCAAATTTCCTGTAGAAAAAAGCTATGATTTGAATGGATTTCCATACAATTAGGATTGATTGGATCAGTCGTAACTCTTTGTAAGACAGGGCCCAGAAATATGTCTATTTAGTAAACTTATGAAAAATTGCCTCTATACTGAACAGGGGGGGGGGGAATAGTTGTTTTTATCATCAGGGCTATTTTTCAGAACTTGTTGCCTATATTTTCTACGTTGGATAAACTTTAACATTGCAGTGAATGGATATTTTCCTGGGCTATTTTGAGCATTTCGGAGGCAAAATTGCCCCAGCCCCCATGGGATTTTTTACCCCTGATCATGAGTATTCTTATTTCCTCACCTTGTTTCAGGGTATGGCTTCAGGGTGTCCTGCCAACGGTGTCCGACCGAGAGTCGTCAGCCTCAGAGAAATGCCTGCAGCTCCTTCAAGATCTCGTCCTGGATGGTGTATGCAGGAAGGGTGTCACCGAGACCAAGAAACGGCTGGCGTGGAGTCTACTATGTCAACTCATGGAACCTGACCTGTGTGACCTCAGGTTAGTAGTCATGTCTAAACGTTGAGTTTGGGTGGTTGTTTTCAGGGCCAACAGTTGTCCATGAAAGATACATGGTGTCCCGTTAAAAGCTACTACACCTATAAATAGAGCGAAGCTGGCTCAGTCGATAAAGCGTCTGCCCGTCAAACCAAAGATCGTGGGTTCGAGTCCACCTCGGGTGGATGACTGAAGCCAGTGCGTTGTGTGTAAATGTCTCTCCCATGTTTCATAGATGCATGCTATGTTACAGTGGAAAACACTCCGTCCCTCCGATAGGATGTTAAATGGAGGCCCTGTGTAGAGGAGAATCACCATCTTTGTACATTAAGAACCCACTGCACTATTCGAATAAGAGTACGGGGAAACCCCGGTGTAGTGGTCCACCTGCATTCCCCCAACCAGTTATGAGGAGAGACCTGCGGGTCACAGTTCTGTGTGCGCGCCCTTCTTGGCAACCTAGATTGGCTGGCTCCTCCAATGCGCCTTTGAATGTCTTTGACAGATATATGGCGCTATACAAATGCTGTGCATCATCATCAAATAAGCTTTCCTTTTGAATATATCTTCATTAATCTTGATCTCCAACAGTTGAGTTTGGTCAGCTCCCTGTCTGTGGGTGCATAAATTATGAATGCACAATGTGTATTGTATCCTAGTTCCATTGAACATCTGTGTATGTAAGTTTATAGAAACTCATTGGCCCGAATTCACAAAGGTGGTTTTGAAAACCTGCGGTTAAATCCATGGTTTATGTAGATTTCCTGTATAAATTACACTTGATTTAGCTCGTATCGGGCGCTTGTATAAAAAATTCCAATGCTGACGCGCGCTTTTGTCACAGTGCGCCAAGTTGACACCTGTTACCATGGTTAGATACGCTATTTTATTCATGAGTCTACTGTTTGAAGAGTGGACTCATTATTCAATACAGTAGACTAATGAATAAAATAGCGTGGATAACCGCGGCAACAGGCGTCAATTTGGCGCACTCTGGCAAAAGCGTGCATCAGCATTGGACATTTTTTTAATATACGCGGTAAAATAAGCGTAATCTATACAGTTATATCTGCATAAACCATGGAGTCAACCGTGGGTTTTCAAAACCACCTTTGTGAATTCGGGCCATTGTGAGGTTGTAACAAGCTTCAGATGCATCTTGCCATCTATTGGAAAGTATTGCTAGAATTATTTGGGGTATTTTTCTCTCATTTCTTCTTTATAAATCTAAAGGAACATTCTAAAATTTTGTTCATGTCTAATGGTAGTTGCATATTAAAGTGATTTGTTAACATTGGTTTGACTTTTTAAAAATCTGAGCTAGAAGGTCACACTTGTTACCTGTGTCTGTGACATGTTACAAACATGAAGCCCAGAAAAAATTGCATTCGAAAATAATTCAGTGCTTCAAAAATTGAAATATAAAGTGACCGGAAACAACATCTTAATTTCATCCCATACACTTATGTGTACTATTTAGGTGTCTATAAGACGCCTATTTACAAAATCAGGGTTTGCCTTGTAGTTTTAGCTTTTCATTCTCAATAATGGTTGTTTTCAGGGTTTATTAGTTCTAATACATGCACTTGGACACATGTTTCATCTTGGTTTGAGAATTTTTAAATCAGCTGCTCACAAAGTTAAAAAATACCTTTAATGTTGATTCCAGGGGCCCGTCTTACAAAGAGTTGTGATTGATCCCATCAGTCACAGCTATGGAAATCCAGTAACCTCAACATCTAAAATACATGTTTCTTCAGACTTTTTTTCTTGATGTGATGTTCATTCATATATTAATATTTTTCTAGAAAATTAAAAGTGCAGCTCTTGTTTAAAAAGGACATTATGGAAATATCCAAAAGAAAAAATTATGACATTGATGGATTTCCATACAGTTGAGGTTGATCGGATCAATCGTAACTCTTTGTAAGACTGTGACCCTGCTATAACTTCACTGAAAATAAATTGAGATTGTTTTGTTCTTTTATCAGGGTGTATTTCCAGCGAGTATGTCGTCTGTGGGCGAGGCAGAAGTTACTCACCCCATCGCTCGTCAAAGGCTTGGCAGAACACACGCAAGGAGATAATACTGTTGTAAGATAATATGGATTTATAGATTTTATTTCTTAAAAAATCATTCTGAGCATTAAAATTGGATGATTACAAGATCTTCAGAGTTGCCAACCAGTTTGTTTTTAGCGCATTTAGTACGTTTTTGCAATCAAAATATGACAGTACGTTTTTTCTTTAAACAATACATATTTTTTTTAATCGGAATTTATTGAGAAAAATCATCTCTATATGTCTCTATTTCATAAAACTTTCACAAATATGGTTATTAGATCAATGTAATTTCAGGTAACTTGTTTTTTGTTTTTAATCATTTTGGTAAAACCAGGGTGAGGTATACGCATGTTTCATTTTTTTTTTTAGCTGCAAGAGCAATGCGCATTTTAGCTTGCATGCAGCTTGAGTGCCGTGATGAGTGCGTTCGTCACACATTTTATTATGAAATACAGTTTTTCTGAGGAAAATAAAATACATTTTTTTTATAACAAAATTAAATTTTTCATTCCCAGAGGTTGGCAGGTCTGGTTCTTACTTGCAATTATTACAAGCAAATGCAAGAATGATCATGGGAGTCAACTCTGACAAGTTGTCTGGGCCGCATCTTACAAATAGTTGCGCTTGATCTGATCAAACCCAACTATGGAAAGCCAGCAAAGTCAACATATGAAATGCACGTTTGTTCAAAAATTGTTGTAGATACGAATGTATATCCATAAAGTCATTGATTTCTTGACAATTTGTTTTTTTTTCCTTTGTTGACAAAGGACATTTTGCTAATTTCTTGTAGACAAAATTATGACACTGATGGATTTCCATAGAGTTACGATTGATTATTGATTGGATCAATCTTAACTCTTTGTAAGACGGGGCCCAGATCTGACAGCTTTCCTCAGATTTGATTGGCTGAGAAGCACTGATACTGTGGTTACTGCCAGATAGCACAAGATTTGTCAGATAACACTTCTTACAAGTCCTTTCATGAAGCTCTCCCAGAAGACAAAATAAAACAAAAGAAAACTAAAGCTGTAGCTGAAAGAAAGTTCATCAGTTCATATATATAATGATATTTTCTACCTCCTATCTTTTAAAGTTTTACCGAAGTAAGAGTGTTTTCCAATAGATTTCTATTCAATGCAATATTAAAAATTGATCAACAGGTTTGAATTTAAAAAAATCATCATACAATATTACAATGAAATAAATAACATTAAAGATTTAAAACTGTATACTTGTTTAAATTGATAATTCATAATGAAGTATATTTTCAATCATCGTGGAGCGTTGTGGCCCAGTGGATTAATCTTCTTACTTTGAAACAGGGTCGTGGGTTCGAATCCCAGCCGTGGCATTGGTTCCTTTAACAAGAAATTTTTCCACATTTTGCTGCACTCAACCCAGGTGAGGTGAATGGGGTACCCGGTAGGAAGAAATTCCTTGAATGCTTGAGCGCCTAGGCAGCCCAGCTAAAGTTGGGGTAGTAATAATAGCAGGGCCTGCTAGGAGAACAGTTTTCAGAACGAAAGTTGCTTCCCTGGGTAAATATATACCTATCTTATTATCATCATCATCATTATTAGTATTTTTTTATTATCATCATTATCATTATTATCATCATCAACAGCATCATCATCATTATTTTTATTATTATTATTATCATTATCATTATTATTATTTTATTATCTTCCTTTTCCATCAATCCAGGCTGCCTGGATGTTCCTGTCCCAGGTCTCTCACTTCTGTCCTCACCTGGACAAGGCCCTGGTCCTCTCGACCTGGCACGACCTGACCACTGACCTCACAAACAGTTCAGTGAACTCTACAGCCCAAGGGTCAACAAACTCTGAGATCTTGACCAGCGTGCTTTCCGTCATTGGGAGTCTGGCAAGCCACCTTGTGGAGGATGAGAGGAAAGATCTTGTGCAGGGGATGGTTCAGAGGCTTGTTACGCAGATGGACTCGCCAAACCTTATGGGAGCTATGATAGAAACTGTATATAAGGTTAGTTTATGTATGACATATGTATTCATAAGTATAAAAGAGCTCTGTATAAGATATGGCCATTATGAACAAGATTTTCCCTTGTTATAATCTGTTGTAAATAATATATAATATATTATTTACAACAGATTATAACAATATAATATTGTTGCGTGTACATGTAGCTTTGCTGTGCCTGTGTCTGTGAGAACAAGACCGCCAACCCGCTCCTTGACCAACTCTGTGATACGATTGTGGTGATTGATATGATTAGCAGCTCAAGAAATGATGAAAAAGGAAAAGAAGATTTTTTTCCCTTGTTCTTATCAGTTGTTAATGATAATCTGTGTGTGTATATGTAGCTTTGCTGTGCCTGTGTCGGTGAGAACGAGACCGCCAACCCGCTCCTAGACCAATCCTGCGACACGATCCTCCAAGCCTGTGACTCGTACCTCTCCCAAATCCTTCTCACCGAAGACGCTCCAAGACCAGACGATGCCACGGAGGAGAAGCTCATAGCGCGGATCTTCCTGCTGGGCGAGATAGCCCAGCTGTGTCCCTACAGGATGCCTCGGAGGGTCTTTACCCTGGTCCAGTCTCTCCTTGCGGGTCCAGGAGCTGCTATCTCTGAAGGTAGGATGCTTAAAGGAAGTTAATGACTTTTTCCCCCAGATTCAAAACTGAATTGAAAGTTTCAGCTGGTAATTTTATAATTACAATGCTTATCCAGACCTGCCAACCAGTACGTTTTTTGGCGTATTTAGTAAGTTTTTGCAACCAAAATACGGCAGTACGTTTTTTCTTTAAAAAATCAAATTTTTCTTCATACAAAATCGTAATTTAGTGAGAAAAATCATCTCTATATGTCCCTATTTCATAAAACTTACACAAATACGGTTATTGGATCAATGTAATATCAGGTAACTTTTTTTTCAATCATTTTGTTAAAACCAGGGTTCAATACTATATGGTTCATTCAAGTCGGTCCTTATTGTCAAATCTGTAAAAAATGAAATATTGTATTATTCAAACAATAAAAAACAAAAGAAATAGTGAGGAACATCATTAAAGGACAAGTCCACCCTTACAAAAGCTTGATTTGAATAGAAAGAGAAAAATTCAACAAGCATAACACTGAAAAATTCATCAAAATCCGATGTAAAATAAGAAAATTATGGCATTTTAAAGTTTCGCTTATTTTCAACAAAATAGTTATATGAACGAGCCAGTTACATCCAAATGAGAGAGTTGGTGACATCACTTACCATTTCTTTTGTATTTTATTATATAAAATATGAAATATTTTTATTTTCTCGTCATTGTCAAAAGAAGTCCCTGAACACGTGAAATTCCATTATTTTAACATTTTGGGCTTCAGGCAATGAGGTCCTAATCATCAAATTCGTAAAAATTGAAATATTGTATAATTCAAACAATAAAAACAAAAGAAATAGTGAGTGAGTGATGTCATCGACTCTCATTTGGATGTAACCGGCTTGTTCATATAACTATTTTGTTGAAAATAAGCGAAACTTTGAAATGTCATAACTTATTTTATATCCGATTTTGATGAAATTTTCAGCATTGTGCTTGTCTGATTTTTCTATATTGATTTAAATCAAAATTTTTCTGAGGTGGACTTGACCTTTAACTGTCTCATTCGCATGTCACCGAGTTGTGCATATCACTGTTTTGTGAAAAATAAACGAAACTTTAAAATGTCATAACTTTCTTATTTTACATCCGATTTTGATTAATTTTTTCAGTGGTATGCTTGTTGGATTTTTCTCATTTTATTCAAATCAACTTTTTGTTGTGGTAGGCTTGACCTTTAAGTATCTTTTTCTCCCGTACCTTGCAGGAACTGATCTACCTTCTTCTCAGGGTCTCACCCAGTTCTCCCAGCAGCCCCTCTCCCAGTTCCGCACCAATGGTTCCCCTGTATCAATGGCCGTCCGGGCCCATGCCTTCGTAACCCTAGGCAAGCTGTGCCTCCACCACGAAGGCCTCGCGAAGCAGTGCATCGCTGCCCTCGCCCGGGAGCTTGAGATTGCGGAAGACGCGGCTGTCAGGAATAACGTCGCTTTGGTCATGTGTGATCTGTGCATCAGGTGGGTGTGTCATAAAGTTGGTTGTAAGTTAAGACCGACTTTAAAGGGGAATGAAACCTTTGGAACAAGGAAGCGTGTGTCGAAACAGAAAAATCAAAGAATCAAACAAAGGAAGTTTGAGAAAAATCGGACAAATAATGAGAAAGTTATGATTATTTTAATATTGCAATCACTAATGCTATGGAGATCCTCTCATTGGCAATGCGACAAGAATGTGTGATGTCACATATGAACAACTTTCCCTTTGATGGACTTTAAAATACCCTCAAAATGTCTCTTTTTGCTTTTTCTTATTGTGATACAAACTCTTTATCCATGTATCCTATGAAAATATGTATTACATGCCCTCCCCTAGAAAGAACGATCTACTGGTAGATGTGATAAAAGAGGCAATTTAAGTGAAATATATATACTAAAGTAATTGGGAGAGTTGTTCACAAGTGACATCACACATCTATGTCGCATTGGCAATTTGAGGATCTCCATAGCATTAGTGATCGCAATATTCAAATGCTCATAACTTTCTCATTATTTGTCTGATTTTTCTTGAAGTTCTAGTTGATTTGTTTCTTTTATTTTTCTGTTTTCACACAAGCTATCTTTTTCAAAAGGTTCCATTCTCCTTGAAGAACAACTGGTGATACTTTCTTTTGTGCTAAATAATCCCAAATGAACATATAATGGCGAACATCATTTACCACAAGATAGGATCGCCACTCGTTCTTAAAGTCGCTCTTAACTTACGAACAGATTTATGAAATTTTCCCTTGGTATAATTAGTAAATAGATAAATTAGATTTTTATAGGGTACATCTCCATTTTGGTAGGTCCTCAAGGCTCTCCAAAATTACCCTGCTTAAGCTAGTCTACCGATTCTGGTGCTCACAGCTTTTTGAGGTATTACTTCCTGCCGGTATCCATTTACCTCACCTGGGTTGAGTGCAGCATAATCTGAGTAAATTTCTTTCTTAAGGAAAACATGCCATGGTTGGGAATCGAACCCACATCCCTCAGATTGAAAGACGAGAGTCTTAACCACTAGACCACAACACCCCCAAATTCAATTTTTTTTTTAATGCAAATGTTTTCAAGTGTGGCATGTGGTGGATGTAATGACTTTAATGAAATTCTATGAACAACTCCCCCCCCCAAAAAAAAAAATGTGGGCTTCACCAGTATTAGAGTATAATTGTTTATTTTGAAATGTTATCAGCCGTGTTTTGACCCAAGTATGTTCATAAGGAACTGTCTCCTGTCCAACCTTTGATCTCTAGGTACCCTAATCTCGTTGATCGCTACGTGCCTAATCTAGCAGCCTGCCTGAAAGACAAGGATAAACTGGTCAGGAAACAGACGCTGACTCAGCTCACCCAGCTAGTTCTGGTATGTAAAGATTTATTCAAGTGTTATGGCTTGTACATAGTCTCTGCTTCTTTTTTAAGCCATGAAATAAGATTCTGAGTCTATTTTACAATGCGTTTATTTACATTTGCACTTAAAATCCTGATAAGTGTTTATTTAATGTCTTGATGAAATTATGGAAACACAAGCATTGTTTCAAAGAAACAAAACTTTGTTATTTCTGACCATTTTCCGCTATTTAGCTATCAAATAAACTTTTTAGGCATGTGATTTTCTTTTTGAAATTTTGATACCCCCCGCCAAATGACTTTTTGCTATTCTTTCTTCAAATTGTTTTTACTCACTTATGCATGGATAAAAATATTCTATGTTATATCAGCTGAAAGAAGAGAATCTAAGCTTTACACTGATAGCTCATTTGCATATTTTATTTGTGAATTAAGTTATGATAAGTCATCGCTAAACCTCGGTTTCGTTTTTTGTGGGACGCACTGTAGAGGTGGTAATTCTCAGAAGAAATGTACTACTTCATTCTCCAATCAATATTGAGCAAATCACAATGGGAAACCTGGAAAATTATTCAGTGGAACAAATTAGTCAGTTATTTTTTTTTCTTTATTTGCTTCATAAATCAATCATCTGGGCCCTGTTGTACAAAGAGTTGCAATTGATCTGATCAATTGCAACTATGGACGGCCAGCAACGTCAACATCTATTATGCATGTTTGTTCAAAATATTTTCTAGCTGTGATATATATTCATGCATTCATTGCTTTCTTGAAAATTCACTGCGCTTCTCTTTGCATAAAAAGGACATTGTGCAAATTTTTGGTAGAAAAAATTATGACAGTAATGGATTTCCGTAGAGTTATGATTGATCAGATCAATGATGTTTATGATTTGCCTTGTCGATTCTGTCATCTATTTCTATGAATTTTGTTTCATTTACCAGGAGGACTATGTGAAGTGGAGAGGACCCCTTTTCTTCCGCTTCGTTTCCGTCATCGTAGACGAGGTGGACACCGTGAGAGATTTTGGTAAGAATGCTGCTCCATAGATTAAAAAAAAGAAATTGATCTGCTTCTCCTTAATTCTTTCAAAATTATCATCAAGTTTCTTCAGATTCAATATAAATCTTGATTTAGATAAAAATTATGTATGAAATGTTAGTTTATTAAAGACAGATAGTGAAATATAAGATTTCAATGGTATAGGCCCTTTAACAGACCTTTCAATCATTCTAAAACTTGGAAGAAAGAATATGATTTTTATTCCCGTTCCGAGCTCGTTTTGATATAATTTTCCAGTCTTTCTTGATAACTTATTGTTGGATGTATGTAATGACTTATTTACCCAGGGATGCCACTTCAACTGTTAGCTGATTTTCAAGCAGGCTGTGCATGACATAATATTATTAGCAATTCTTCTAAGTCAAGCTCCTGACAAGAAGGCAAGAGGTCCCATGTTAACCCTATCTAGGCCGGGGTATTTTGGGAGTTCCTATGGCCAGGGGGGGGGGGCCTCCCAGGCCCCCCCCTAAGATCTCGGCCGTCGACCGCGCGATCGCGCCGAAAATTGGCCCGCGGGTTGCCTGGGGCATAATCTACAAGATTGTATAGTAATTTATTTCATGCGAATCGCTGTTAAGTGATTATGCTAATTTATGCGTAATTAGTATGCGAAATCATACTTTTCCCTCTAACTCCCTAAATAAAGCTCCAAATGTACTAATTTTTGGTATAGAAACTCTTTGTGGTGTCCTTAGCAAGTGTACATGAAAAAAATTGTGATATCAAATCATTTTCTTATGTATTATATTGTTTTTTGCTATTTCTTATGTATTTCATTGTTTTTTTTACCTTTTGTTTTTCATTGTTTTTTCAATGAAATTTGTAAGCCTGAGTCGAATCGATTTTAAAATCGGTGTTCGATCGATGTCATCGAACACCGGTGCAGATTTTGCAAAATCGGTGCATCGAAAAAAAAAAAAATACGTCGGCCGGCCGATTCGTTTGGTTTACACAATCAATCATCAAAATATCAGTAATGTCCAACTTTACTACTACTTACTTGATTTCTATTGCCCCCAAAATGAAACCGAATGAGTAATTATGATGCTATTCACCATTAATTTGAAGTTTATTTCGATCATAGTTCGAGTCTTACTCGTCTGCTCGTGCCGAGATAATTTATGCACGATGAATTCATGAATGGAAGTCATGGCCATCGATCGTGCATGCGCAGTACTGTTCTTTAATCAAACCAGAAAATGGCCGGAAATTGACGCGATCAACGTAAAATAAATCTTGCTTTCATGAACAATATTAAAATCATGACCATAGAACATTATTTAATCGTAATATTTAACCATAATTTGCATATGATAATCATTAATATGAATTTAGAGCTTGATGTGAAACGTTTGTATTTCGTTTCAATTTTCAATGGCGGACATCTCATGACGATCGACTTGACTTCTTGAGTCGAGCTAGTGCACTTGTCTAAAAAAAATAATCATCACGTCAGGATTGATTCTCGAACATTGTCTACATGCAAAAACTCTGTTCAAGTTCATAATATCACCATATAATAACATTTTACATGACAAAACAGAGAAAATTGCGTTTGATATTTTTTCCCATCAATTTGAAGCTAGTTTGTGCCCAACTTTGGGCTCTGATTTCATGAATGGGAAAATATGTCATACGTCATCAAACACGCATGCGCATTGTGCTTATTTTCTCGGAGCTTGGAGACGTCCAGAGATGGAATAACAATAGAAATAATCCCAGTATTATTTCTTCCATATGAACATAACATACTTTGCTGACATCGTCAATATTCTTAGTATGACCATAAAATCTTGTTAAATCGTAATAATTTAGATGAATTTAGGGCTCGATTCGAAACATTCGTATTTATTTTGATCGCATGCTCAATTGCGTCTAAAAAACTGGATTGTCATTATCAGGATTAATTCTCGAACATCGTCATAACTCATATTCCACAATCTTTCCTCACAATCGTTATATCAGCATTGAATAGCAATTCAAATGACCATCCAGAGAAAATTACGTATTTATTCCCATAAATTTATTTGGAGCTCATTTTGGATCCAACTACACAATCTCAGGCAAGTTACAGCGCTCTCCGTTGATTGCAATTGTTTGCTGGCGCTGACGTCAAGCACGCCTGTCGTTTCGGGAGAGTGAGTGTACGGAGCTGCGGACGCGACGGGGCTGGTGAATGGACTGCGAATGCTAGTTGACCGAAAATCATTCGGATCGACTCTGCGTGATTCATGTCTTTATTATTGTTTCATTTTAAACTTTTATGTTGTCATCTGCAAATATCATTGTTGAAGATATTTTGGGAAGAATTCTGCTTTGGTCCCCGGCCTTTTTTGTGTGTTTTGTGATCATGGAAAATACAAACGAACTTTGCTCTGTCATCTGCTTGTGCAACGCTCACCCGGCCAACGCCAGCGCATATCGTCAGTGCGTAGTGCAATATGCAAAGCGCATTGCATCGACGCAAAAACAAGACTAAATTTTCCCCGCCTTCAATATTCGATGCATCGATGTTCGATCGATTTAGAGCTGTCGAACACCGGTTTTCAAAATAATCGATATGACTCAGGCTTAGAAATTTGTTGGGGACTCTTCTCTGATCATAAAAAGCATAAAATGAATACATTTAGACTAGAAAAACTAAAAATAATCATACATTTATGAATTTTGGTTGAAAACACAATTTGCATTGACTTTGTACACGAAATCACGTTTTTGAGCAATTTCCGGTCTGACATGCACTTACATAATGTTGCGTAATTTCGGAACCACGTACCCGGGTGACGCAAAATTGGTCTCAAAAGTTGCGCAAGACTTGAAAGTAAAATGTCAGTGAGCGGCGCGGTCAAAAAATTTCGCACGGCGAAAAAATCGCGCGAATTCGTTGAGGGGGGGGGGCCTCTGAGGCCCCCCCCCCCCCCGGCCTAGATAGGGGTCTTTGGTCATGGGATCGAACCCACAACCTCCCATTCATGAGGTGCATGTACCAACACTGAGCCACTATGTCTGGTCGATATGCATGACTGAATTGCCCTCTTACATCTTAAAATAATTGTTTTATTTCCCTTTTACAGCTGAGTATTGTTTGGTGGAGCTCCTTTTGAAACGTCATCCCGGGATGCTGATGCAGCAGTTTGTCGAGAGTGTTTTCCATTTCAACAACTATCGCAAACACTCTGGTAAGCGCTATTACACGTCTATGAAAAGATGAATAATGATTCGTAGTGTTATGATTGCAAAGTGAATCTCAACAGAATCCAACAAAGGTACCACCCTGGTGGTTGTGTATATGATGCAGTATTTGGTACCCTGGGGTACCAAATAATAATCCGCCATTTTGTTGAATTATTTATTTTATTTTTTGCGCTGTACCCTGGGTTACCAAAAAATGTGTACAAGTATATTTTAATGTTTTGTACGGATTTTTTCTTTCTTTTTAGTGATCTTATGTAACAATTAATGCATGCAAATGATAACTTTATTCTATTTGTTTACTATTATTGGCATTAGATTGTATCAAAGAAAGGAAATAGGCATTGTGATCATTGTCCCCATTCATTGTCATGATTGTCGCACCGATCGTACGACCGTGATCACCATGACAACAATGTAACTGTACACTATTACAACACGAGATGGCGATGCACAACGCGGTACCCCGGGGTACGGCGTTGTGCATCATATAAATGAAAGTAAGGCGCCAAATAATTCCGGGCTCAATTAAACATAGGTTTGGGATGGAGTGCAAGTATGATAGAACACTCCTCGTTTGCTCCACTTCAGTGTTTTGAACAGAATTCATATGGTACAGTGATCCTGATTGGCCGTTGCAACCTAGCCCAGGCATTGAATGTGTATTATGTTTAGTAAAAGAAATCATTCAGTTACAGGAAACATGCTTGAGCTTTTCTTTATAGATAAATGAAAGTAGTTGCAGTAAACACTGATTTCACGTAAAACCAGGCTTAATTGCCTCTATATCATCAAGAATCTAGATCTGGTACAGTTACATAAACTGAACTTTGTGAAATCTTGAAATCTACGCTGAAAAATGTCCACACTGAAGATCACCAACACAGATATGCGCACGTTGGGACAGTGTATCAGTATTGCTAAAATGTCGGCCCGACGCTTGACATACAATTTTCAATCAGTTCACCTATCTGGCTGAAAGAGAGGGAGCTTTAATTTACAAGATAGAGAATGTCTAATTTCAAATAAGAAATTTGTTGTCATACATGCATATTTTTTGTTTTTAATCTTCGCCACTGCTTTCTTCATCTTTCTGGCCCAATCCTCTCTCTGTACTTTCTATCTATATCTTTTAATTATCCTTTCCCTTACTTTAATACTTTACATTCATGCATGTACAATGTGCCTCATTGTAATGGTTATAATTTGCGTGTACTTAATATTTATAATGTAAAATACCATGTATGATTTTATTTACTTTCAACAATTTCCTTTCTGTATTTTAATAAGAAGTACTAGTAATTTTTTCCAGTTGATATCATTTTATGTTTGTATTTGAGTATTTTTCTGTTATTGTAAATTGTTCACATATTTTTATTCAGCCTTTGGCTGCGAGGCATATGTTAATAAACCATTATTGAATCGAATTGAATTGACTTGAATTTATGCTCAAGCACAAGATTTATAAGGTAATCAACTAAATAAACAGGGGTGTGAGAGTTCAGCTATTTAGCTGATTTCAGCTATATTTTTTCTTAATTGTCAGCTTATTTCATTCTTTGTTTTTTGTCTGTACAAAAGTACATAGGAGCTTTTGCAATTTCAGCTATTTTAATTTGTTGTTGCTCACACCCCTGATAAAATGCCTGGGTCAAGAGTGAGAAAGTCCGTAGAGCAACATTCAGTAACAATTTTCTTATTTCTCTTTCATTCAGTCTTCAATCAATTCACACAATCTGACCGAGAGAGGGAGCTCTTCAGTTTACAAGGAAGTGAGAACTCTGAGAAGAGAATGATCATCTTTAAGTTTATGCTCAAGCACATGACTGATGAGCATCGCTTCAAACTAACCGCTAAACTCATACAAGAGGTAAGCATTTTGAAATATTGGACCAAACAGGGATTAGATTATGTTGGATTGGTTCAAATGGATTAGATTATGTAGGATTGTTCGAACATGGATTAGATTATGTTCGATTGGTTCAAATGGGTTAGATTATGTAGGATTGTTTCAAACAGGGATTATATTTTGTAGGATTGGAACAAACAAGGATTAGTCCATGTAGGTTCCGACCAAATAGAGACCAAACCATGTGTTAAATGAACAAAAAAACAAAGCTCTTAGTCTGTGGGATCAGACAAGGATTGGACCAAATTTGTCTGGATCAAGCAAGTATGGGACGAAGTAAGGAAAGGACCAAGTTGAGATTAGACCATATTGGTTTGGTCCAATTGAGATTTTTTATTGGTTTGGTCCAATTGAGATTAGACCATATTGGTTTGGTCCAATTGAGATTGGACCAGATTGGTTTGGTCCAATTGAGATTGGACCAGATTGGTTTGGTCCAATTGAGATTAGACCATACTGGTTTGGTCCAATTGAGATTAGACCATACTGGTTTGGTCCAAGTGAGATTAGACCATGTGGGAATTATGTAATTAGGATTAGACTGTGAGATCAGACCAAACAGAAACTAGCTCGACCATGTTTAATCATCTGCAGATTAGACCATGTGTGATCGGATTAAAAAAATTGATAAGACCTGGTTGAACTATTCATTTTTTTCTTCAGGTTCTTGGAGCATTTGTTGATGGAGTTCTCTCTCTTGACAACGAGTCTAGCCCCATCCTCCAAGATACGCTGAAGATTCTCTGTTGCAAGGTAATTTAGGCTATGCATTGGAGTACTATTCCAATAGTAATAACTCAGTGCTAAAGATTGGTTGAGTTGCGTGCAATCAACCGCAACATGTATCATTCAAACTTTTCTGCGGGCATATTGAACCAGTCGATTTTTGTTAGCTTTACCAGTAGTTTGGTCTTTTTCCAAATAATATAAAATACACTGTCCCACATGTTCTTATTTTTGTTGGTGATCTTTAGTGTGATAGTGAGGTTGAAATAAAGGTATCAGATCTGGATCTATGATGATATGGTGACAGTTTTCCTTGAATCGAAAGACTTTCTCAGAAAATCATTGTTTGCGGTAAGTTTAAATAACTCTTAAATGTGTTGGCTCAGTCGGGAACGCGTCTGCCAGTCGAACCAAAGATCGTGGGTTCGAGTCCACCCCGGGCGGATGACTGAAGCCAGTGCGTCGTGTGTAAACATTTCTCCCATGTTTCATAGATGTAGGCTATGTTGCAATGGAAAACACTCAGTCCCTCGGATAGGACGTTAGATGGAGGCCTGTGTAGAGGAGAGTCACCACCTTTGCAAGTTAATAACCCACTGCACTATTCGTATAAGAGAAGGGGGAAACCCCGGTGTAGTGGTCCACCAGCATTCCCCCAATCAGTTATATCGGGAGGAGAGACCTGCGTGTCATAGTGATTCAGTTCACTTTTTGCTTCCCAGGCACATAGTCCATGATAGAAGAGGCATAACCTTGTTTTTTATATATATATACAATATTTTTTATGGTTTCTTGTCAATTCAAGGGTGCTGATTATGAATCTGAATGATGCCACTCGTGTAACCTTGAGCATTTCCCGCAAATTGGGAAAGTCCAATATAACCGCCGAAATATGCAAATTACCCATGAAAATCATAAAATTGTCCGCACATTGGCTGTGAAATGCATGCAATTTTGTGGCAGGAGTGAAATACTCTCTGAAAAAATGATTTTTAACAATATATTTATTTTCCTGATATTCAAAATGGCCGCCATAGGTCATTGTATACCTTATTATGTACAATATGAATAGGGAAAACTAATTTTCACAAAAATGAGCACTAAACTGCAAAAATTGCGATGTATGAACGAAGTAATATATGCAAATTATCATTACTAACGAGATATATCATTTATAATGTCATATATGGGAACATTGCTGTATTTTGATATCTAAAATAGCAGCCACTGGCCAAAACAGTATTGCGCACCATGGCAATGGGGGCCAAAAAATGTACAAGAGTGATCACTAAAATGCTTATTATGAAGATTTAACAGGTGGAATACTGACTATAAACATAATTATTAACGAAATATATTATTTATATGCCATGTATGTGGTGAATGTTGTATTTTGATATTCAAAATGGCTGCCAAAGGCCCTAAAAGTATAATGCACAATGAGAAATGGGAGAAAGGAAATCACAAGAGTGAGCGCTAAAATACATATATGTCATAAATTAATTGGATACTGTCTAAAAACGTATTTTATAACGAAATATATCATTCAGGTTCCAAGTTTGTGTTAAATACTGTCTTTCGACTTTCAAAATGGCCGCCATCGACATTAACTGTATTATGTACAATGCAAAGTGGGAAACCAATATTCACAGGAGTGAGCACCATAAATGCACGTTATAGTGATCTATGAGTAAAATATTGTCTGGAAGCATAATTTCTATTAAGATATATCATTTATTCTGCCAGTTAGGTGATAAATACGGTTATTTTAAAGTCAAAATGGCCGCTACAGTCCCTTACGGTATTATGCACAATATGAATGGGAACAAATCATTTCAACAGAATTTGACTTTGCTTGGTCAAATGGTGATGTATGAGTGGAATGTTGTCTGAAAACATGATTTATAACAAAATATATCATATCTTATGTAATTTAGGTGATAAATACTGTATTTCAACATTTCAAAATGGCTGCCATATGCCCATTTTGTGAACATTATTTGTCTCCACCCAAATTATACGATAAGTGGCCATTTTCAATTTTTAAAATGCAGCATTTATCACCTTAATTACACAACATTATGATATATCTCGTTAGAAACCATGGTTTTAGACAATAATTCACCCTTACATCACAATTCACAATTATATGCAATATTTAGAGTCGAGCAAAGCCAAATTCTGTCAAAATTATATGTCCCATGTTACAATGTACACAATACTTTTAGGACCAATGGCAGCCATTTTGGAATTCAAAGTACAGCATTTATTACCTTCACCATGTCCACGACCAATATGGGATGTATTTAGTTAGAAATAATGTTTGAGACAATATCTTTACTCGTACATCACAGTTTATGATTCTCACTCTTGTGAAAATTAGTTTTCCCTGTTCGCATGTTACATAATTTAGTTAGGGCTTGTAGAGGTTATTTTGAATGTCAAAAAAGTATTTATCACCTATATGGAAGAAGAAATGCGATGATTAAAAAAAATGTTTTCAAATAACGTTTTACTCATACAACAGGAATATATGGATGCCATAGTCTAGCAAATCCAAATTCTTTCAAAATTATATGTCCCAATTCACATTATAAATAATACTTTTAGGGCCTATAGGGGCCATTTTGAATTTCATAATACAGTATTTATATCATGTATGACTAAAGAAATGTCATGTTGTCAGGCAATGTTTTACTCATAGATCACAATTACATGCATTTTATGTTTCTTACTCGTGTGAAAATTAGTTTCTCCTTTCGCATTGTACATGATGAACATCGGGGCTATGGCGGCCATTTTGAATTTCAAAATACAGCATTTATCACATAAATGGCATATTTACAATAATGTTTTTAGTCAGTATTCCACTCGTTTATCTTACTAATATGCATTTTAATGCTCAATCTTGTCATTTTTTTGGCCCCGGTCATTGCCATTGTACAAAATACTCTTTGGGCCAGTGGTGGCTATTTCGGATATCACAATACAGCAATGTTCCCATATTTGACTTAATAAATAATATATCTCATTAGTAATGATGATTTGCATATATTACTTCGTTCATACATCGCGATTTTTGCAGTTTAGTGCTAATTTTTGTGAAAATTAGTTTTCCCTATTCGTATTGTACATGATAGTGTATACAATGGCCTATGGCGGCCATTTTGAATATCAGGAAAATAAATATTTCGTCAAAAATTATTTTTTAAGATTGTATTTCACTCCTGCCACACAATTTCATGCATTTCACAGCCAATGTGTGGACAATTTTATGAGTTTCATGAGTAATTTGCATATTTTGGCGGCCATATTGGATTTTGCCATTTTGCGGAAAATGGTCAAGGTTATACGAGTGGCATCATCCAGATTCGTAATCAGCATCCTCGAATTGACAAGAAACCATAAAAAAATATTGTATATATAAAAAACAAGGTTTGGTCAATTTTCTATGGGGCCTATCCTGGACTAACAGACTGGTGATGCCAAACAAATAATAATAATAATAAATAGAATAGGCTGTGTACTGCATTGTCTACATTAAACTATGTATATTTAACAACAGGAGATCAAGCTAGCCTCCCTCCACTCCAAGCAAGCAAACCCTGATGACATTGTTGAGGAGATGCAGATGGCCGAAGCCGTCATGGCCCAAGCGAAGACCAAACTCATTTCCCAAGTCGTCAAGAAGAACGTCATTGAGAACATCATCCCAGTGATCATCGCCCTCAAGCACATGGTAAGATGAACTGACATGTTTTTAAAAGATATTTGCTAACATTGATTTGACATTTTAAAAATCTGAGGGGATAAAGAGGAGGATGATGATGATAGTGATGATGATGATGATGATGATAGTAATGATGATGATGATGATGATAGTAATGATGATGATGATGATGATAGTAATGATGATGATGATGGCTGTGATGATGAGGATGGTGATTTTTTTTTAATGCTAAACAATTCAAATACTTTTTTATATTTTCCATATCATATTAGCTGGAGGAGAAGCATTCTCCATTGCTAGGCGACTTGATGCTCTACTTGAAGGAACTGATGAAGGAGTACCGCAATGAAATCAAAGGTATCGCTTTATCAACTAAAGATAGGCATTTACATGCTATGAATTTGTTTCTATGCTTTTCTAAAATCATGGTTTTCATTAGTTTTTCAAAACATTTGCCATATCTTTATGGTTTCCAAACAAACTAAAGCATAATCCACAAGGGTTTCTCAGGGCACATGTATCTACACACTTCAACTTGCTGCCATAACCGCTTGAACTCCATGATTGAAGTCATCTTGTAATTCTTTACCAAGTGTCTAGAGTCTCATCTGTCAGCCTTCACTATATCCATATATGATATTTATTTACCATCTTGCCACGTATTTCACATGGGGCCTAGGACACAAAGCTTGGAAATCAGCTTACAACATTTTTTTAATGATATAGGCATTTGTATAGCGCCATCTATCTAGAAACAGTCTATTCTTAAGCGTATTTCTATTATTATTACCCCGGCTGTAGCTCGAGCTGCCTTTCAGCGCTCGTGCATTCAAATAATTAATCCTGCCAGATACCCATTCACCTCACCTGGGTGGAGTGCAGCACAGTGGATAAATTTCTTGCTGAAGGAATTCACGCCATGGCTAGGATTCTAACCCATGCCCCTCTGTTTGAAAGGCAAGAGTCAGAACCACTAGACCAGGACCCACCCATGATTGATTGCCTTGACTACAATGTACAATTAATCGTAAAATTCAAGCATCAATTAATCGCTAACCTTAGTGTCCTTTGTCCTTCCAGACATTCTTGCGGCCGATCGTCAGCTGGCCTCGGAGATCGAGTTTGACCTTCGCAAGTTTGATGAACAGCAGGCGGAAGCCGCCAAGCAAGCCGTTCAGGAGAAAGACAAGGCCAATACGCCGGGCAAGGCAGGAAAGGAGACGCCCACGGCAGAAGGGATGCAGAAACCAGCTACTCCAGGACTTACCAAGGTAAACCTTAACTGTGGTACTTTCCCCAGGGGGCGGAGATTATGCATACGTGTCATGCAGTCAAGACTGGTTAAATCTTATTACCGACACCCAAGGTAAACTCGCTCCGACTACTCCTCAGTGAGTGAAGTATGTGCATGCATTTTTCATAGAAAGGATCTATTGAATGCAATTATTAATGCCGTAGGTAAACTAGCTCTTATTATTCCTCAGGGAGTGGAGTATGGGAAAGACTGAATGAATACAATCTCTATCATCCAAGGTAAACTTTAACCCCTATTGCTCCTTTAGGCACCTAATTGAGGGGAAATCCTGTTATATGAATGATGGCAAGTAAAAATTGTGTGCTTTCAATTTTTTAGTGTCATTTATAAACCCTTTGTTTTCTTCCCTACCTTCAAATTAGAAAGCTAATAAAAGGCAATAGTTATCATATAACATCCACATAATACTAATAACTATCCATTATCCATGGTGCAATACAGAAATCTTGAATTAAAGAAAATAACATGGAAACAATTGTCATTATTATTCCTCCAAATTAATTCAGCGAGCAAAGAGGTAAGGAGATTATTGTGATAACAAGTTCAAAGGAATAACTGGTCATATTGCCATCATTGAAAAAAAAAAATCATTTGTTTTTTATGATTGCATAGACTTGCCCCTTTTCTTTTACATTTTAAAAGAAACAAGGAATAAACAACAAAATGATCTTGATATTAAATAGTTATTCAATGCAAAAAAATATTTATATAATAAATGAAGTAGGTTTCAATTTAAAAAGCTGAACACGTCCTATGATTTCACATTGCATTTCTTCTGTTTGCTTCAATTTTAAAGACACCACAGCTTCTTTCACCAAGGTCCGTGGCAGGTCGTTCGCCGAGGGTTACTGGACAGAGCCCCAAGACGCCGACAAGCAAGGTTGCCCCAAGCAAGTAAGTATTCCATGAAATAATCGATTGTATCTGGCCAGTTTCATCAAGTTGTGAAGCCTGTCTATAGGGACCACCCAAGGGAACAAAATGAGGCTGGTGCTTGTTATACACTGGCTCTTATACACATAATCTGCCTCCGTGGGAATAGGTTTTAGTGTTCACTATAGGCAGGTAGCTGCTATAGACAGGTTCTTATACACATAATCTTCCCCCATGGGAGTAGGTTTTAGAGGTCACTATAGGCAGGTAGCTGCTATAGACAGGTTCTTATACACATAATCTTCCCCCATGGGAGTAGGTTTTAGAGGTCACTATAGGCAGGTGGCTGCTACAGACAGGTGGCCACTAACACAGGTTTGAAATAATGAAAATAGTAAAATGTAACACTGATAAAGTTTTTAAAACAGCTTAAGATGTCCCGAAATGACACACTCGGGCCTAGTTAGAAAACCTTCCATCCGGGCCTCATTTCACAAAGTGTTCCTTTGCCACTCTGCCTGCTGCCACAAAATCATGATTGTGATTGACTGCACAGCCCTATATCTATATAGTGTTTCCCATTATGGCAAATATACAATGGTTGGAAAGCTTTATAAAGATCATTTGCTTTTGCATTCCCCACTTTGTGGAATAGCCTTCTTGAAGACATTGTAAAAATGCACCTCTGTCGAGACTTTCAAAGATCTTCCAAAAACCTTTTTTTATCTAACTCAGTGGTCTTTATGCGCCATGAGCACTCTACAGAGTGGATTTGATGCTTTATAAGTCACATTATTATTAAACAGTTCACTGATCTTCCATAATATGTTATGGTTTTCATCCTCATCTAAATTTTCCTTTTTCTTTTCTTTCAGAGAGAGACTTCTTGCTGCCCAGGCCATAGTGAACTCCGCCCGGCGAGCCTTTGCGACCGCCAGGCGTGCCAACACCCCCGGAAACAACACACCTGGTGCCAACGCCAGCCCTAGGGTGCAGCAGGGTGGCACCCCTCCACGTCCCCAAGCTGGAGGGGCGAGTGATGGTACCCCTCCACCGCCTGGGCCCCATGCTAGAAGGGTGAGTGATGGTACCCCTCCACAGGCTCGGCCCCAACCTGGAGGGGCGAAAGATGGAGTGATGGATAATGAGGGCGGGGCCAGTACGGAAATCGAGGAGAGGGTACGGCGGGTACGCGTCAGCGAGGACACCACTCCGGAGTCCAGTCTGCGATCGCCGCTCAGGGAGTCATGTGATCAGAATACATCAAAGGTACACAAACTTGAGGATTTTCTTTTATTCTTTATGCATACCAAAGATTAAGTAGAATTATTCAGATCTGGGCCCCATCTCACAAAGAGCCATGATTGATTCAATCAATCTCAAGTATATGGAAAACTATCAATGTCATGAGTTTTCCTGAGGAAATTTGCACAATGTCCATTGTAAACAAAGACAAGCACACTAGAATTTCAAGAAAACTCATTTTATGAATGGACATATTTAGAAAATGTGTTGATTAAACATGTTTTTTTGATAATGACATTGCTGGCTTTCCATAGATGTGTTTGATTGGATCAATCGCAATTCTGTGTAATAAGCCAGTTCGTAGTTCCTTTCTGTGCATGATCAAAAGATTCTACGCATGATCAGAAGGTAATTTGTACTAAAGTGACATGGTGCTTTAAAATCTAATGAGATAAGCACCAACTTTGATGTCTTGATTATTCATGTATTCTTTTGAATTGTCGTTTTCATTTACATCCACAAAAGAAAAACAATGCTTCCACGAACGACTGGTACTTCACAGTTGTAAAGTACATTGTGCAACATGCTAAGATATGCATTCAAAGTAGGAATGCAACAAATACCTTCATTAAGTGTTCACTGGTGTGCTATTCTAGTCACCTGGTCTATTCAATTTCTTCATCTTGCTATGTAAGGCAAGCTTACGTAATATCTTGCTTTGAAATCTGCCTATCATGATGAAAGAAAGGAAAGGTCATTTGACCAAAATTGCCCATGAAGTAACTACGAACTGGTCTATACTGATCAGAAATGCAATTGGTTGATTTGGTCATGCATAATTCATGCTTTATGTGTATTTTAATACTTTAGAAACTTGTGAATTGAATTGAAAAAAAAGGAATTTCCTTGTTATGAAATAGAATTTCTCTTGTCACAGTTATTTGTTCTTTATCTATTTTAATTTTTTTTTTCATTTCTTTTGGGTATACAGGAGAGTGAGCCAGACATCCAACGAGCTATCAGCACACCAGATAAGACGATTGCAAACATCACCTTCCAAGCTCCGATGGATATGAGCATCATTCCGCTCTCGTCCCCCATCCCGACATCACTACCGATCAGGGTCTACAGTGACCAACGCCCTTCTTCGAAAGGTTTGTCCTCAAAATCCCTGAGTCGGCTCAATGTAACCCTATTTTGACTTGGCTCTTGCAGAGCAGGGGAGGGGGGTTGGGGTGTTACCACAATGATTTTGATCGATTGATACTGACTGCTTCCACTGGTAATACCTTGGTCACATTTGTTCTACAGCGGCCGTACGACGGGTCTAAAACAACCGTTTTAATGTACCAGCTACATGTAGGTGGTTTTCGTAAAAATGAATAAAATGGCCGTCTTTGACTTGCCGTACAGCAAATGTGACCGGTATAATTCAGATGAACAGGCACTTTCCTAAAATTCTTCCCTGATCTTGGCCGTGACAGGTCCTGTAGACACATATTTCTTCATAGAAAAAGGACAAGGCTAGTGGGTGTGACATGTCTTTTGTTTTTCAAAATGATTTTGTAATTTTATTACACGAGAACATGCAAATTCCATAGCTGTATTTCTATTTTCGCTATCATTTCCCCCCAAAGTTGCTTCATCAAAGCAAAATATTTTGCAATGATATCGATGAAAACTATTCAAACAACCACTATTGGATAGGAATTAAAGAAACTGAGGGGCAGGCAGGGCTGTTCGTGTGATAAAATTTCAATTAGTTGACCTAAATTTCTTGAAATTACATTTAGATTTCATCGATGTTGTTATCTTCAAAGAATAGCTAATTTTGTATACATTTGATCAGTTCAACTATCCACTATGCCTGTTTCAGAGCTGCCAAGTAGTACGGATTTTCAGTATTTAGAAAATGAGAAGAATACTGATGGTTTCATGCAAAATAACGATTTCTAAAGTTTCAGTTTTATGTGTTGTCCTATGGTATTTCATTAAAAATACTGATTTCCTCGCCGAAATACTGATTTTCAGCTTTAAAAATACTGAAATGTTCTTGTTCAGGTTGGCAGCTCTGCTGTTTATTTTTAAGTTGCGAAATATGCATGAGCATGTAATTTTCGACGGCCCACCGTCTTCAGGAGTTTATAAAGATGGAGGACCGTTGAAAATTTTAGTGAATGATATAAACTTCAATGGCGATCAAAGAATTGTCATCAGCATTATTTTTTTACATTACTGAAGCCAATATAACTATATATATGTGTGTGTGTATCTTTTGTTTTTATTTTAGGTACTAAGAGTTGGGTACCCCAGCTGGACTCGCATGAGGAAATTCAGATCAAGAAAGAAAATCTGGTTCTCATGTTCTCACCAGAACAACCGTGAGTAGCTTTTATCCTTCCCACAATTCATAGGTTTATGTTGCGGCGTGTGCAATGTCGATTTTCAAATTTAAACAGCAACATGAATCATGATTGAAAACTCAATTCCAAAACACTGAACACAAACACGATCAGCGGTGCACCGTTCAGTGTTGAAAATGCAAAGCCATTTATATGTTGATTGCTATATATTTCCCGCTTTCGTTAGTTCAGCTTTAGTGCTGCTTGACCCATCACAAGAAAGGTCAGTTCTGGCACCTGTTTGTGTAGGCTTCCACTTTGTGAACAAATTTAAAGACGTTTCCCTGTCGCATTCCCGATGCTCAAGGTCGTAAATTTGAGCTGACCGTGTTTACAAACGAATGTTTTTCGACGTCTAAATGTTCCTCGGAATCATGATTTGAAAGACATTTACTTTTACTATTGGGAATAGTGGACACTAAACATACCCTTTGTTTCTCATATTGTTTTGTTATCACGTTTTCAATCATGATACTTGTTGCCATTTCAATTTGGAAACCGACATTGATCGCACCCTTGGTCTACAAGTAATTGATCAATTTGGTGTAATATTAAATGAAACTGAAAAATGAAAACCCTTATGTTATCGTACAAAATGACATCTGAATTAGATATAGTTTTTGGCCGAATTGGATTGTGGGCCTGGCAGCCACTGTGCAGTGCCAGATCGACGTAGCTTAACCCCTTGAATAATTGAACGCCAAACAGGGTAGCAGCAACTCTTTTTTAACGTCTTTTGGTCTGACGCTGCCAGGGGTTTGAACTCCTGACCTCCCAGTTTTGAGACAGACACTCTATCAACTGAGCCAACACACTGGTTAATTGGAGTAATGCCATGTGGTCTACAATCTACTTGGTCTAATTCTCATTTAGTCTAATACCCAGTTGGTCTAATTTTCACTTCATTTATTACTATTGTTACGATACTGCAACAAATAACAAAGAAGATTTAATTTGAATTTCCTTTTTTTATTACAGGAAATATAACACTCAAAAACTAATAAAACATAAATAAATATATATATTGGTCTTACATGTACATTCCTTGAAGTGCTAGAGGTAAAATTCTGAAGTGATGATGCTATATCCAAGTAATAATCCAAATGATAGTATCCAGATAAAAGTCCACAATGATGGCGATGATGAAACTAATGTTGAAGCACGATTAATAACAAGAGTCACTGTAACGAGTTGAAATGTCCGTGAAGACGATGTTGACGATGATTAACAGTCAAATTCAGCAATCCATGGGTTGAAAAGCGTTCATTAAACAGATTGATGATCTCGATGAGAACCTGCCTGCTTAAAAGCTTTTACAAACGTGTTGTGGAATGTTCTTGATCATTCTAAGCTATCCTTAAAGGGGAAATAACTAATAGATTGCTTAATTGCTTTTACAATTCTTCTTATATGTAACACTATTTGTTACTTTGTTATTTAAAAATTTGTTCATAAACAGTTCATCTATTCACATTTACATTGTACATAGTAGAGTTTGATATGTTGATATTGAAGCACTTGACTATTGGTAGCTCATACTGCCCTTTGTCTTTGCTGAGAGGTTTGAGGTAAATTTGTCAGTATGTTGAGAACAAAATTGACTTTCGCAACGTGGTTTGTTTTGCGATCATGAAAGTTCATGTGTTGGACAGGGAACTGCAGAACATCGAGAGAAGCCTGAATGAAGCATCTACAATAGTGACAGAGGGTGATAAAAGTTTCCTAATTTCTGTGACCTGTGGCCCGTCTTACAGACATGAAATGCCGGCAAAGACAACATATAAAATGCATGTTTCTAGATATGAATTCATTGAGTTCTTGACAATTTGGTGTGCTCTCCTTTGTTTACAAAGGACATTTTGCAAGTTTCCTGTAGAAAAAATTATGGCACTGATGGATTTCCTTAGAGTTGCGATTGATTGGATCAATGGTAACTCTTTGTAAGCCAGGGCCCTGATCATCAATCATTACATCACTAAGGTCAAATCGGGTCACAATGCTGAGAAAGGCTTTAGTCAGTAGCCAAACATTTTGAGGTGACTCTTGGAGATTTCTTAGTGCATTTTTAATGAAATGTTTTTTTAATGAAAACATTGTTCCATTTTTCTCTTAAATGTTCCTATTTCCAGAGCTCCAAAACCTAGGTTGTGGAATATCACCTCACCCCAGGTTGACCAGAAACCGAGTAGTCGTCGACCACCAGCAGAATCCCAGCCGACATCATCGACCTCCTCTGACAAGGCCGAAGCAGGAGGACGACGAAGTAGGCGAAGAGGTCCTTCTGAAAATGAACCCGAACCGGAGAGACGACGAAGCGGCCGGATGAAAGCTCGCTAAGGAAAGCTTGACCATGCCGAAGAATAGTATTTTAGAATTTCTTGATAAATGAATATTTCATTTAAAAAGTAAGTGTGTATTGAGATTTCCTGAAAAATATATTATAATGCCAACATCAGGCTCTATGGAAAACAAGGGATATACATGCAGTATCCCTGCTAGAAAGATTACAGGTGTGATTCGTATGGTGGCATCTATGAATATGAGGTTTGGAGCACAATGTGAAAATGATGATTTCACACTGGAGAGTCATCGACGGTGTGTGTGTGTTCATGTGTGTCTCGCAGTGTTAAAAGGCTCATGGTGGAACGTGTGAAGATTTGTTCACACTGTGGACACCTCGACAGTGAGGATTTACAGATAGTTCAAGCAGTGGCCTTCGTGAATATGAGGTTCATGATGTTCAATTTGAGCCTCCTAACAGTGTGAAGGTGATTACACATTGTTCCGCACTATAAACACACTGTCATCATGCTGTGTTCCACACTAAATGTACTGAAGATGCTTAGAACACACACTTTGAATGCACCATGAACACACTGAACATACTGTGCTCTACACTGTGTTCCACACTGAATTTACGGTGAACATACCATGAACACACCATGAGTACACCATTATACACACCGTGAATACACCTTGAACGCAAATGAACACACTGTCATGAACACACCGTGAGCACACTGTCAACACACTGTGAGACACTATTCCATCTGGCAGGGATAACTGCGTATTTTGTCTTCTGCCAATTATGCTCATTATTAAAATAGAAACCTAATCATTCCTATTTTTGGATGCGGTATTGTGTTCATTTGTTGTCGCTGAAGGTAATTAAGAAAAAAGGTGTTGATGTCAGATCTTACTCCATTTCTCTTTCTGCCAGTATTAAAGGGGAGTTTCACCCTGAAGATAAGTTGGTTTAAATAAAAGCCAAATGAAAGAAAAATATTTGTGAATGTTTGATGAAAAGCGATTAAAGAATAACAGGGTTATGCATATTTAAAGACGAGCAGCTCTTCCATTTATCCTGTGATATAAATTCTCAAAAATGTAATTTTTCAAGAAATGTAAAATTATTGGATTTATCATACCCCTCCATTCCTATAAAGAAATTAGAATTTTTATTACATGATATATGGGAGAGCTGCTCACACAATTATGATGTCTCAGATTGAAAACTTAAAAAATTCATATTTCTCTTATTTGATGCATTTTATTCAAACCTATGCCAATATTAAAGAAAATCATTTTGTATTGAAGGGATGGTCTGGTCTGAAAATATTTATATCTTAATACATAGAGTAGAATTAACTGAGTAAAATGCTGAAAATTTCATCAAAATCATATAAATAATAAAGTTATTGAAGTTAAAGTTTAGCAAAATTTTGTGAAAACAGTCGTCATGAATATTCATTAGGTGGGCTGATGATGTCACATCCCCACTTTCTTAAGTTATGTTATTACATAAAATCATTTTTTTCCCTTATTTTATACTTAAAGTAATTCGCAGCAATTTCTAGTTCTTGGAGGAAACAATATGAATAAACCTAATTTCATATAATGAAATAATAATTTTTTAGCATTTTGCTCAGTGAATTATCTATTTAGTAAGCTATAAATACTTTCAGCCTGGACCATCCCTTTAAAGCCAACTTATCGTCCAAATGAACTTCCCCTATTTTAAGGCACAAGAAGAACTCGCGCACAGTTCGTGACGTAATATATTTATTAAAATAAAATATCTAGATAATATGTTAACTAATAACAAGAATGTTATGGTTATTCTAGTGACCGCACTCAAAGATTCTCCTTTCATTGAGTATAAGAAATGTTGTTTTCTGCTCTCAAATATATATCTATGATGTGTTATCTATATTTTTTTCTGTGATTAGAGTCCTGTGGCCCATCTTACAAAGAGTTGCGATAGATCCGATCAATCGCACCTATGGAAAGCCAGCAAAGTCAACATATAAAATGCATGTTTGTTAAAAAAAAATTCCTAGTTATGAATGTATATCCATAAATTCATTGATTTCTTGACAAGTTGGTGTGTTTGGCTTTGTTTACAATGGACATTTTACAAATTTCCTGTAGAAAAAATTATGACACTGATGGATTTCCGTAGAGTTACGATTGATTTGATCAATCGTAACTCTTTGTAAGACGAGGCCCTGGGGAGCATTTCATGAAAAGTTTTGTCAGGGATTTTCACCTGCTAATTTGCTCTCGGCCAATCAGATGCAAGGATTTCAGTAGCTAATAACAATAGTCAGTGACAATTTGTGGTTGGTCATGACTTTACTCATGCTGGTTGAACCAAACATTCTTGTGCATGTACGTCGTAAGATTAATCAAAATCACTGAAAAACTTTGGGTAATTGAATTGCATTTGATATTGCTAACCTTTTACGGGAATTATTAAATAGATGCACCAGCTCTGTAAGGTGTTTACTAGCAGGAAAATTTGTGCTTTCGATATTTTGCTTTGTGAGCGAAAAATGATTGTTTTCTAGATCCCAAGTTTGAAATGCAGGTGACATTTGTATACGAAGAATTATGTGTGGAATCAAAGCTCCATATATGTATTGAGTTTGTTATGCTTATGTTTATTTTATTATCATTGTCATGTTATGTTTTATTTTATTAGCAATTTTACTTTCTAATTATATTCCCTCATCATGTTTGCTTGAATTATTTCATTCTTTTTTTTTTAATTAACAAAAGAATCATTTAAAAGTGATAAGATTATTTATAGGTTGGTAGCAAGTTATATTTCATTTGGTTTGACGAATGAAATACAAAAACAAGAATTGAATCTCTGTAAATGTCTTATTTTTTATGGAAGAAATGCCATTGTAATATTTTAAGGATAAACGTTACATAGAAATAATTATGAAATAATCATATCTGTGTATTGATTTTTACCTTCATTTTCATATTTGAGTTTATCATATCTACAATAAAGCTTGATTTAGGTGCACTAACTAAAGTAAAACTGGGTCTTCAGTATATACTCTTTTGAGTGGTGTTACATAGTGTGTTACGTATTTGTAACAGAAGAGTGAAGAGTTTGATGAATAGTGCTGATAGCTAGTAACATTGTAAGTTTTCAAAATGTGTAACATTGTGATGAAAATGTGTAACATAGTGATGAAAATGTGTAACATAGTGATGAAAATGTGTAACATAGTGATGAAAATGTGTAACATAGTGATGAAAATGTGTAACATAGTGATGAAAATGTGTAACATAGTGATGAAAATGTGTAACATAGTGAAGAAAATGTGTAACATAGTGATGAAAATGTGTAACATAGTGATGAAAATGTGTAACATAGTGAAGAAAACGTGTTACATGGTGATGAAAATGTGTACTACAGTGATCAAAGCATGCCGCATAGTGATGAAAATATGTAACATGATGGTGAGAGCATGTTTCTTTATAATAACAGTGTGTATCTTGATAAACATTTTAAAAATGTTCTAAAAATGCTACTTTGTGATAAAAATGTGTTTAATGATGGAAGTGTGTTATATAGTGATGAAAACATGTTATACAGTGCGTATAACAAAAAGTTAACACTTTGAAAAATCCTGTAAAATTATACATTTGTAATATTCTAATGATTTTTCTACATTTTAACATTGGTAGAGCTCCATATAAGCAAATGACGATATAACTATCGAAAAATATTTCCGCTTAAGTGAGCACCACTTACTTTTGAAAAGTTAGTGAATTATGATTTGCGCAGAACTTTGAACTAGTTATGCGAATAAAAGTAGACCTTAATCATGAAGAACACGTGGAATTTAGTTAGTGAATTGATTTGAAGATATCTTTTATCTTTTTTAACTTGTTTCCTTGCCAAAAACATTTCGAAGAGTGTATTGCGCCCCAAACACCGAGGCCATCGTGACAGTATTTGCTTTACACTGAGCTGTGATTTACATGAAATGGCTTAGGCTTGGTTTTTATTTTGTTAATCATCAAGCTTGGGAAAAGTGGGGAGAAACAAGTATTAAATGAAAGATGAAACTTTAGCCCACTTTAAATGATAAAAACTTAGTGAAAAAATGCTGGAGATGTCTGAAGTTAACTTTTGTTCAGATGCAGTTATGTCCTCAGATCCAGCTGGCACAGAAAGGGTAAAGGTTGTGCTCACTTATTGTTGAAATTTCAATTTCGGTGGCAAAACTGTTCCAAAATGCTTAAATGTATCTGTTTGATCTAAATTGACTAAAAATGCAAGGGAAATGCATGAAAAATGTTTCGCAGGGTAAGCTTTATTTTGCCCGTACCCCTTGACACAGCGTGAAAACAAGCATTTCTGCACAGATTTCAGCGAGCTTTACAAAAATAGACAGTGCTCACTCAAGCGAAACATTCTGTCAAAACTTTTACTTTCATTGGATAGATGAGACCCAAACCCAAAATTATATGTGAAAAAAATCACCCACTTGTAGGGGAAGGCGGGGTAAGTTGAGCATAGGGGCAAGTTGAGCCACCAGCCCCAGGCCAATAATGAATGAGTCAGACATTGTGGTGGTGTCATGTATTGATGACCCATAGCATAACCCCTAACCCCACCACATTGTTTCCAACTTTGACACAAAAAGTAGTTTTTTTAGAGGGAAAAATATGAATTTCAGCCAAAAAAGTAAAAAAGAGTGTGAAATAGATAAGTGCTTAATTAACACACAAGTCTTTAAATATAATAAAGACATGATAACAACATTATTAGTCCAGGTATGGATCTTCATTCTTGTCATATTTTTTTATATGATGGATGCATAATAAATGTGTGGATACAAAATTATCGCACTAAGTTCGGACTGGGGTAAGTTGAGCCAAACAGCATGGGGCAAGTTGAGCCATGGTAATTCCTATGGTAATGTATCTTAAAAAACAAACAAACCATGAAAATCGATTGAAATGCAGGCTGAAAGGAGCAAATTTACATGACTGCTCTTTTCCTTTTACATGATGTTAGTATTTACAGAGAATTAGCAAGTGAAAAGACTTTAAACAAAAAATTGACATGCTGGTTCTCCCCCATACATTTTGTACATAGTTTTTGTGGCTCAACTTACCCCAGAAGGTGGCTCAAACTTACCCCATATATGGGGCAAGTTGAGCCATTTGACATCGTTTTTTTCAAAGGTCACGATGACTTTCAGTGTGGGGATAGAAAGTTATATATAGGTGGAAAATATTTCAGAAGAATTAAATTTCAAGGCAAGGTACTTATTTCGACAAGATTATTAATCATATCAATTCTAACATGCAAAAAGCAAAAACTGTCACAACTTACCCCGCCTTCCCCTATATTTCTTTAATTCCAAGGGCCTTTTCAAAGTGTAAACTTTTTTTGATACGCACTGTATAGTGCTTAATGTGTTACATACCAATGTAACCATGTTACATACTGCTTTAAGCATGTAAGACTAGTGATGAAAATCTTGTTTCATCGTGATGAAGTTCACTTTGCCATTTTCTACCAACAAATATTTTCTCTTTCAAGCCTATTCAAAGGTCTACTTACTCTCTCCTTCCTATGTAATTCCAAAATCCAGAAAACAGGCCGGTTTCAACTCCTTTCAATCTCTTGCCCCCCGTCTTTGGAACAAACTCCATCTCTTCGAAACCTCTCTTCTCTTAACCTCTTCAAAAAACATCTCAAAACACACTTATATAACCATAAACCTTAACTTGTCGTATGCAATCCAATTATTATTATTATCTTTTTAAAGAAAAACAAAAACAACAACAAAATGCGTTTGTCACCCCAACGTCTAACATCTCTAATCAATAAATTGAAGAAAACGATTCCAAATTTTCCCAGAAAATGAGAGCATTTATTCATCCCCTTAACCAAAGATAAAATCAATATGCATACAGTTTTATACATTTTATTACAACTAAAACATTCACCAAACATTCACGATAAAAACTCACGATATATTGAAAATAATGCAAAATACAATTTGATTTCTTGAAAGCCCTAAATTAAGATGCTTAATCATAACCAAAGTTGATTCTAAAATGCATTGCTTTAGATGTTGAAAGACATTCGACAAAGCAGAGGAATGAACTTGAATTTGACGTCTTAAATGTAGATTTTGTTTTGTAAAAATAGAGGCATGTCATATAATTTTTTAAACATTTCTTTAAAAACATTATATTTATAAACATGAAATGACAAAATACGCGACCTATGCATAATTCCAAATCGCTTCTGACTGATCTCAAACATTATGAAAAATTGTTTTATCTGGCAGCCCTTTGGCATGTTTGGCTAGGAATCAACCGAGTCCGATAGTTCCTACAGTAACTGTTGTGAAAAAAACGAGACTTCTGACGGATAAAGGTATATTGGATCGAATATACCTTTAAGGGGGGGGGCACTTGGGTAGAAACGGTATATTTACATTACAAATATTGATAAGGGCTCTCAAGGAGGGGGGGGGGGGCAATGGGCCAGCTGTGTCCCCCATGGATCCGCTAGTGGTTTTACCTATCATCTTTTAATGAAAGGAATTGTCTGAGGTTTTTTCCGCCAAACATGCCAAAAGTCTGGTTTTATCCAACAGTTAATTACCTCCTAAAAAAGTAGAAAAACACATGAAATTTCAACCTTCATAGAATACTGCTTTAAATAGTACATATTTTATACATAATTCATGAATGACACTTGGTCTATTCAGTCATAAAGATATCTTGATAATATCTTTCATTTCGAACATAGATTTCAGGTTGACTTAGGGGGTGCACTGTTGCAAGAAAATATTTGCAATAAATAAATTGCAAATACGCCTGTTATGTTGCAATTCTATAATCAATAGGCAAATTTTAGCTGTTCAAAATCTGGGGCCCGCCTTACAACTATGGAAATCCAAAGTTTTTCTAGGTATGATGCAAATTCGTGAATTTATCGATTTCTTGACAATTTGATGTGTTCTCGATTATGAAAGTTCATCTATGTTGGTAAAAGATAACGATTTTGTTGAACTTTGGTTCATAACACAAATAAAAGAAAATAAGAGTTACCTCGAAATTACGTCTCTAAGGTCAAATCGGGACACAATGCTGCAAGACGAAGGTTGCAGGTAGCAGCCGAAAATTTCGAGGTAACTCTTCGTTATTTTCTGTTTTTTTGTGTTGTGAACCAAAGTTCAACAAAATCGTTGATGTGTTCTCCTTTTCAAATGACATTTTGCAAATTTCCTTTTGAAAAAATCACGATACTGATGGATTTCCACAGAGGTGCGATTGATTGGAGCAATCGTAACTCTTTGTAAGACCGGCCCCAGATTACACTTCGTCTTGCAAGAAGCGCTTTTCAGCAAATCAATCATAGCATTTACAAAAGAAGACTTGCAATTGCTCGCAGGTTTTTACAACACCCCATTACAGTCATGTTATTTTAATCGCGCGCATTCTTTAAGCATGATTTGACCAATGCGATGATGCGTTTTATATACAACATGGTGTAAAAAGTCCGATATTTTAGTCAGACCTGACTCGTCGGGTATCACCCCAAAGGTTCATTATTTAGCCATATGAACATAACTTTAAGCAACAAAAATAAAAATTAAAAAAGCGCCTTCACACATGAACGCTTCAGAAAGTATATTATGCTGACGTAGGTATAATATTATGACTCCCAGTTTTTTTCAATCTTATTTCATTATCAATAGGCCTACACTGTTAGAAAATTTATCCTTAAACTAAAAGAAGTTCCTGCAGCACAGTCTCGAGAACACCTGTAATCTTACCAGATTGCGTAATCTTACAGGAAATTGGTATTTGGTGTGTGTAATCTTACAAATTTCCTTAAATAAAACACTCTTTTCCCCTTTTTCTAACAGACCTGTTCTGTTAAATTGCAGAAAAATTCCTGTTTCATGAATTTAAAGAATGATTCTGGTATTGCTTTCTGCAAAATCTTCTTTTATTTTTCTGTAAAATCAGGGTTTTTTTAACAGTGTATAAAATAACTAAAATTCTTTACATATCTTCCTTATCATGAAATAATTTTTTGCATTAATGACCGGCAATGAAATGTAGTCTGCAGAATCACTTTCACAGCAATGTGAATAACGTATGTGAATTCACTGTGAAATAAAAGATCACAGTACAGTTATTCCTTTCTCTTGATTTCGCCTCGTCATTTTCACCTCATCATAATAATATGTCTACAAAATAAGAGAGTTCTAAAAACAAGTTTTTACTAAATCCTCCATCACACTTATTCGGAATCAGCAGGAATCAAGCAGAAGCTGGAACGAAACAAATCTTATTTATTCACCAAACTGGAGTTGAAATTCAGTAAATTGACCAGGTGAATCATCATACACTAGTCAAAATGAACCGCAATGGAGTCAGATTGATAATTCGTGCTACATTCTTGGACATTCTCGGCGCATTCTAAATATTCTGACTGCATTCTGAGTGCATTCGAAATATTTTTGTCATTTCTTTTGGCCGTCCCGAAGGTTTTGGTCATGTTCAAAACATTCGAGGGGTAATTTCGAACGGTGTTCGAAGTAGATTTAAATGACCAACTGGTGGTCAAACAATAGTCCTTTCATTCCGGCCAATTCTGCTTGATTCGGAATAAGTGTGATGGGGGCTTTAAGTTATGTCATCTTGGCTTTATAAGCCCAAATGAAATAGATGTAACACCGTGATTGATAATTATTAAAAAAACATATTATTACGCCTTCTTATACATAACAAAATAAAAATAAATATTAAAAAAAAATCACCAAACCTGGTTAATAAGCTGAGATGAATTACTAGTAAAGATAATACAGGATGATAGCACCACACAATATAATCAATATCCGAATTTCAAAAACATTTAAAAATAAGCCCCTAAACCCGTTTTAATGACCACGCTAATGAAATACATTTCCTTACTCATTCTTATTGATTGGTATAAAAAATGTTGAAAAAAGACATTCAGGATATTTTATAGATCAAAATAATAAGGCGAACGAAAGGTTTGAATAAAGTTGTTCCAAATTTGTTGAAATGCAAAGGCATTTTCGTAAGTACAAATAACTTTCTAGGGAGAAAGGTCTGAATACCCTGTCCCTTTTAATATTTAAACATTTTAACATTTTCTGTCTGAACAATCAATTCTTTTTGACACAAGAAGAAGTTACTGGATTCACTCTCAACTCTATGAATATCATAACTACCCCTTTCCATGGGCTTGAAATCAATCGATTTACAGCCATAATATGAATGAAAAAATAATTAGAACATCATTATTGAATAGAATAAAAATGTTTTTCTCAAGAATTGAATTAGGAAATCATTATTACATACCTATATCTTGTGGCTGAATAGCTCGTATCAGTGCTCATTGAAATAAAAAAACCCTTCGCCCATTTCGTTTTTCTTTCCCTTTTTACCACATAAAAATCGCGTAAACCGGGCACCCATGTGTCAAAACATGATAAATCAAGATTTAAGGCGAGTGTCGCCATAGTGCTATGAATGTCCAATTTATTAATTATTGCAATTCTGGCCTAAAGGACATATAATATAAAAAAGAATGCCGCTTTCATAGTGTTTTTTTACAGTTGGTGCTTTATGTATCATTAATCAATCACGTGATCAGTTGGTCATCGATTGGATGTTCAAATTTGGTATACTGTCCAGTTCATTAACTGAGCTGCGCGAAGTTTGGATTTTCCATTATTTCGACTCTTATATTACTTACTGTCATTAATTAAACGACGTTACTGTTTGAAGAAATGCCGACATGTATTTTTAATGAATACGATCAAGTTCTTTCTTGAAAAGAAAATTGTAATGTATTAATCATGAAAAAAGTGATACAATTTGCCGTAAGCTTTCCGACATTCAATTCAATTTAAATTCGCATTTACATAGGTCTACTCTGGACTCAGCATATGAGAAAAACACATTCCTTACTATCACAAAAATAAAAGAAATAAATGAAAAAAACAATTAATTAATGAATTATATATGAAAATATCAATTAAAATATAAGGTATCAATATGGCATAAAATCCATATATATATATGGATATACATATGGATATATGTATTGAATTTGTTATGCTTATGTTTAGTTTATTATCATTGTCATGTTATGTTTTATTTTATTAGCAATTTTACTTTCTAATTATATTCCCTCATCATGTTTGCTTGAATTATTTCATTCTTTTTTTTTTAATTAACAAAAGAATCATTTAAAAGTGATAAGATTATTTATAGGTTGGTGGCAAGTTATATTTCATTTGGTTTGACGAATGAAATACAAAAACAAGAATTGAATCTCTGTAAATGTCTTATTTTTTATGGAAGAAATGCCATTGTAATATTTTAAGGATAAACGTTACATAGAAATAATTATGAAATAATCATATCTGTGTATTGATTTTTACCTTCATTTTCATATTTGAGTTTATCATATCTACAATAAAGCTTGATTTAGGTGCACTAACTAAAGTAAAACTGGGTCTTCAGTATATACTCTTTTGAGTGGTGTTACATAGTGTGTTACGTATTTGTAACAGAAGAGTGAAGAGTTTGAAGAATAGTGCTGATAGCTAGTAACATTGTGATCAAAATGTGTAACGTTGTGATGAAAATGTGTAACATAGTGATGAAAATGTGTAACATAGTGATGAAAATGTGTAACATAGTGATGAAAATGTGTAACATAGTGATGAAAATGTGTAACATAGTGATGAAAATGTGTAACATAGTGATGAAAATGTGTAACATAGTGATGAAAATGTGTAACATAGTGATGAAAATGTGTTACATAGTGATGAAAATGTGTAACATAGTGATGAAAGTGTGTAACATAGTAATGAAAATGTGTAACATAGTGAAGAAAACGTGTTACATGGTGATGAAAATGTGTACTACAGTGATCAAAGCATGCCACATAGTGATGAAAATGTGTAACATGATGGTGAGAGCATGTTTCTTTATAATAACAGTGTGTATCTTGATAAACATTTTAAAAATGTTCTAAAAATGCTACTTTGTGATAAAAATGTGTTTAATGATGGAAGTGTGTTATATAGTGATGAAAACATGTTATACAGTGCGTATAACAAAAAGTTAACACTTTGAAAAATCCTGTAAAATTATACATTTGTAATATTCTAATGATTTTTCTACATTTTAACATTGGTAGAGCTCCATATAAGCAAATGACGATATAACTATCGAAAAATATTTCCGCTTAAGTGAGCACCACTTACTTTTGAAAAGTTAGTGAATTATGATTTGCGCAGAACTTTGAACTAGTTATGCGAATAAAAGTAGACCTTAATCATGAAGAACACGTGGAATTTAGTTAGTGAATTGATTTGAAGATATCTTTTATCTTTTTTAACTTGTTTCCTTGCCAAAAACATTTCGAAGAGTGTATTGCGCCCCAAACACCGAGGCCATCGTGACAGTATTTGCTTTACACTGAGCTGTGATTTACATGAAATGGCTTAGGCTTGGTTTTTATTTTGTTAATCATCAAGCTTGGGAAAAGTGGGGAGAAACAAGTATTAAATGAAAGATGAAACTTTAGCCCACTTTAAATGATAAAAACTTAGTGAAAAAATGCTGGAGATGTCTGAAGTTAACTTTTGTTCAGATGCAGTTATGTCCTCAGATCCAGCTGGCACAGAAAGGGTAAAGGTTGTGCTCACTTATTGTTGAAATTTCAATTTCGGTGGCAAAACTGTTCCAAAATGCTTAAATGTATCTGTTTGATCTAAATTGACTAAAAATGCAAGGGAAATGCATGAAAAATGTTTCGCAGGGTAAGCTTTATTTTGCCCGTACCCCTTGACACAGCGTGAAAACAAGCATTTCTGCACAGATTTCAGCGAGCTTTACAAAAATAGACAGTGCTCACTCAAGCGAAACATTCTGTCAAAACTTTTACTTTCATTGGATAGATGAGACCCAAACCCAAAATTATATGTGAAAAAAATCACCCACTTGTACATTTTTTAATTCCCAGGGCCTTTTCAAAGTGTAACCTTTTTTTTGATACGCACTGTATAGTGCTTAATGTGTTACATACCAATGTATGTTACATACTGCTTTAAGCATGTAAGACTAGTGATGAAAATCTTGTTTCATCGTGATAAAGTTCACTTTGCCATTTTCTACCAACAAATATTTTCTCTTTCAAGCCTATTCAAAGGTCTACTTACTCTCTCCTTCCTATGTAATTCCAAAATCCAGAAAACAGGCCGGTTTCAACTCCTTTCAATCTCTTGCCCCCCGTCTTTGGAACAAACTCCATCTCTTCGAAACCTCTCTTCTCTTAACCTCTTCAAAAAACATCTCAAAACACTCTTATATAACCATAAACCTTAACTTGTCGTATGCAATCCAATTATTATTATTATCTTTTTAAAGAAAAACAAAAACAACAACAAAATGCGTTTGTCACCCCAACGTCTAACATCTCTAATCAATAAATTGAAGAAAACGATTCCAAATTTTCCCAGAAAATGAGAGCATTTATTCATCCCCTTAACCAAAGATAAAATCAATATGCATACAGTTTTATACATTTTATTACAACTAAAACATTCACCAAACATTCACGATAAAAACTCACGATATATTGAAAATAATGCAAAATACAATTTGATTTCTTGAAAGCCCTAAATTAAGATGCTTAATCATAACCAAAGTTGATTCTAAAATGCATTGCTTTAGATGTTGAAAGACATTCGACAAAAGCAGAGGAATGAACTTATATTTGACGTCTTAAATATAGATTCTGTTTTGTAAAAATAGAGACATGTCATAAATTTTTAAACATTTCTTTAAAAACATTTAATCTATAAACATGAAATGACAAAATACGCGACCTATGCATAATTCCAAATCGCTTCTGACTGATCTCAAACATTATGAAAAATTGTTTTATCTGGCAGCCCTTTGGCATGTTTGGCTAGGAATCAACCGAGTCCGATAGTTCCTACAGTAACTGTTGTGAAAAAAACGAGACTTCTGACGGATAAAGGTATATTGGATCGAATATACCTTTAAGGGGGGGGGGGGCACTTGGGTAGAAACGGTATATTTACATTACAAATATTGATAAGGGCTCTCAAGGAGGGGGGGGGGGGGGCAATGGGCCAGCTGTGTCCCCCATGGATCCGCTAGTGGTTTTACCTATCATCTTTTAATGAAAGGAATTGTCTGAGGTTTTTTCCGCCAAACATGCCAAAAGTCTGGTTTTATCCAACAGTTAATTACCTCCTAAAAAAGTAGAAAAACACATGAAATTTCAACCTTCATAGAATACTGCTTTAAATAGTACATATTTCATACAGAATTCATGAATGACACTTGGTCTATTTAGTCATAAAGATATCTTGATAATATCTTTCATTTCGAACATAAATTTAAGGTTGACTTAGGGGGTGCACTGTTGCAAGAAAATATTTGCAATAAATTGCAAATAGGCCTGTTATGTTGCAATTCTATAATCAATAGGCAAATTTTAGCTGTTCACAATCAGCGGCCCGGCTTACAACTATGGAAATCCAACGTTTTTCTAGGTATGATGCAATATGTATCGTGAATTTATCGATTTCTTGACAATTTGATGTGTTCTCGATCATGAAAGTTCATCTATGTTTTTAAAAGATTTTGTTGAACTTTGGTTCATAACACAAATAACAAAAAATTAGAGTTACCTCGAAATTACGTCTCTAAGGTCAAATCGGGACACATTGCTGCAAGACGAAGGTTGCAGTTAGCAGCCGAAAATTTCGAGGTAACTCTTCGTTATTTTCTGTTTTTTTGTGTTGTGAACCAAAGTTCAACAAAATCGTTGATGTGTTTTCCTTTTTTTCAAATGACATTTGCAAATTTCCTTTTGAAAAAATCACGATACTGATGGATTTCCACAGAGGTGCGATTGATTGGAGCAATCGTAACTCTTTGTAAGACCGGCCCCAGATTACACTTCGTCTTGCAAGAAGCGCTTTTCAGCAATCAATCATAGCATTTACAAAAGAAGACTTGCAATTGCTCGCAGGTTTTTACAACACCCCATTACAGTCATGTTATTTTAATCGCGCGCATCCTTTAAGCATGATTTGACCAATGCGATGATGCGTTTTATGTACAACATGGTGTAAAAAGTCCGATATTTTAGTCAGACCTGACTCGTCGGGTATCACCCCAAAGGTTCATTATTTAGCCATATGAACATAACTTTAAGCAACAAAAATAAAAATTAAAAAAGCGCCTTCACACATGAACGCTTCAGAAAGTATATTATGCTGACGTAGGTATAATATTATGACTCCCAGTTTTTTTCAATCTTATTTCATTATCAATAGGCCTACACTGTTAGAAAATTTATCCTTAAACTAAAAGTTCCTGCAGCAGAGTCTCGAGAACACCTGTAATCTTACCAGATTGCGTAATCTTACAGGAAATTGGTATTTGGTGTGTGTAATCTTACAAATTTCCTTAAATAAAACACTCTTTTCCCTTTTTCTAACAGACCTGTTCTGTTAAATCGCAGAAAAATTCCTGTTTCATGAATTTAAAGAATGATTCTGGTATTGCTTTCTGCAAAATCTTCTTTTATTTTTCTGTAAAATCAGGGGTTTTTTAACAGTGTATAAAGTAACTCAAATTCTTTACATATCTTAATTCCTTATCATGAAATAATTTTTTGCATTAATGACCGGCAATGAAATGTAGTCTGCAGAATCACTTTCACAGCAGTGTGAATAACATATGTGAATTCACTGTGAAATAGAAGATCACAGTACAGTTATTCCTTTCTCTTGATTTCGCCTCGTCATTTTCATATCATCATAATAATATGTCTACAAAATAAGAGAGTTCTAAAAACAAGTTCTTACTAAATCCTCCATCACACTTATTCGGAATCAGCAGGAATCAAGCAGAAGCTGGAACGAAACAAATCTTATTTATCCACCAATCTGGAGTTGAAATTCAGTAAATTGACCAGGTGAATCATCATACACTAGTCAAAATGAACCGCAATGCATGGAGTCAGATTGATAATTCGTGCTACATTCTTGGACATTCTCGGCGCATTCTAAATATTCTGACTGCATTCTGAGTGCATTCGAAATATTTTTGTCATTTCTTTTTGCCGTCCCGAAGGTTTTAGTCATGTTCAAAACATTCGAGGGGTAATTTCGAACGGTGTTCGAAGTAGATTTGAATGACCAACTGGTGGTCAAACAATAGTCCTTTCATTCCGGCCAATTCTGCTTGATTCGGAATAAGTGTGATGGGGGCTTTAAGTTATGTCATCTTGGCTTTATAAGCCCAAATGAAATAGATGTAACACCGTGATTGATAATTATTAAAAAAAAAACATATTATTTTGTCTTCTTATACATAAAAAATAAAAATAAATATAAAAAAAATCACCAAACCTGGTTAATAAGCTGAGATGAATTACTAGTAAAGATAATACAGGATGATAGCACCACACAATATAATCAATATCCGAATTTTAAAAACATTTAAAAATAAGCCCCTAAACCCGTTTTAATGACCACGCTAATGAAATACATTTCCTTACTCATTCTTATTGATTGGTATAAAAAATGTTGAAAAAAGACATTCAGGACATTTTATAGATCAAAATAATAAGGCGAACGAAAGGTTTGAATAAAGTTGTTCCAAATTTGTTGAAATGCAAAGGCACTTTCGTTAAGTACAAATAACTTTCTAGGAAGAAAGGTCTGAATACCCTATCCCTTTTAATATTTAAACATGTTAACATTCTTTGTCTGAACAATCAATTCTTTTTGACACAAGAAGAAGTTACTGGATTCACTCTCAACTCTATGAATATCATAACTACCCCTTTCCATGGGCTTGAAATCAATCGATTTACAGCCATAATATGAATGAAAAAATAATTAGAACATCGTTATTGAATAGAATAAAAATGTTTTTCTCAAGAATTGAATTAGGAAATCATTATTACATACCTATATCTTGTGGCTGAATAGCTCGTATCAGTGCTCATTGAAATAAAAAAAAACCCTTCGCCCATTTCGTTTTTCTTTCCCTTTTACCACATAAAAATCGCGTAAACCGGGCACCCATGTGTCAAAACATGATAAATCAAGATTTAAGGCGAGTGTCGCCATAGTGCTATGAATGTCCAATTTATTAATTATTGCAATTCTGGCCTAAAGGACATATAATATAAAAAAGAATGCCGCTTTCATAGTGTTTTTTTACAGTTGGTGCTTTATGTATCATTAATCAATCACGTGATCAGTTGGTCATCGATTGGATGTTCAAATTTGGTATACTGTCCAGTTCATTAACTGAGCTGCGCGAAGTTTGGATTTTCCATTATTTCGACTCTTATATTACTTACTGTCATTAATTAAACGACGTTACTGTTTGAAGAAATGCCGACATGTATTTTAATGAATACGATGAAGTTCCTTAAAAACCCTGAAAAGAAAATTGCAATGTATTAATCATGAAAAGTGATACAATATCGCGTAAGCTTTCCGACATTCAATTCAATTTAAATTCGCATTTACATAGGTCTACTCTGGACTCAGCATATGAGAAAAACACATTCCTTACTATCACAAAAATAAAAGAAATAAATGAAAAAACAATTAATTAATGAATTATATATGAAAATATCAATTAAAATATAAGGTATCAATATGGCATAAAGTCCATCCTTAAAATTCGTGATTACTAATAATTATGCATTACTCATAATCAGCAAAAAAAAGCAATTTGAGATAAAAGTCTATGCAAAAAATATTTAACACAATAATCATGACTCTGTCTAGCCATATTTTCATGCCATTGCACAGTTCATTAACTATGAGAGCTTTAATTTCCTTGCCATTTATAAGCTGTTGATGTAGATAACGATATAAAGATTAACCATGCAAATCATCATTGAATTAATTAAGTTATGTTTAATGACCGCTGTGCACCTTACAACTGCTCTGCGAATCGATTTTGGACTAAAAAACGTATTGGAATTTGATGCTAATAATGAAACATGAAATATCTGACTGCGCAATGTTCTAGACCATCGTTCCAATACCTATACTCAAATCTGTGACCATGCTCTCATCCTTATCGTATGGAAGCTTAAAAGTGCCACCGAGATGTTGAGATAATTATCTTGGGAAGTCGACATCATGATAGCAAAAGATCAGATGACGAGATCTTGGATCTCATCATGTCCACATCTTTCAGAAGAGATGATCAGATGACATGATCATGGATCGAAGATCTTGTCATCTGATCATCTCTTCTAAAAGATTCGACATGACGAGATCCGGGATCTTGTCATCTGATCATCTCTTCTAAAAGATGTCGACATGACGAAATCCGGGATCTTGTCATCTGATCATCTCTTCTAAAAGATGTCGACATGATGAGATCCAAAATCTTGTCATCTGATCATCTCTTCTAAAGGATGTCGACATGACGAAATCCGGGATCTTGTCATCTGATCATCTCTTTTACAACATGTCGACATGACGAGATCCGGGATCTCGTCATCTGATCTTTTGCTATTATGATGTCGACTTCCCAAGATAATTATCTCAACATCTCGGTGGCACTTTTAAGCCTCCTTATTATCGGAATAAAAGCGAATTCAATATCTAGTCGTAATGACGTCATAGCAATCGTACGATTGGCTACGGTTTGAAACAGATTTGGCATTCACTCCAAACTAAAGCTTGCAATGATTCAAAATTGGTGCACTTGAACTTTGAACAAACTTCCGATCCATCGCCGCCTCGACCGCTTGCAGAAAATTACATATTATGATCAATATAGCCCACACCTCTTGTCGTATGCAGCATAAATATTGATTAGTATACCAAAATATTGAATCTATGAAAACAGAAACGTTTTTTTCAGCTGACGTCACAGTGAATGGCATAACAATTAATTAACTTGCGCATCACATATTTTTCAACTGAGGACGCACTATATACCCTGTATCCTGCAGTATCTTCATATTAAAATCACTTATTATTGCTGATTCAATTCATAAAATTTAAAATTGCAATTTCAGATATGCAGATATATACTTCCGGTAGGAATTCCTTAAAAAGCTGTGTGCGCTATGAACGCCTAGCTTAGCCGGGTAATATAGGAGCGCCTTGAGCACCTTACAAGGTGGATATTTGCGCAATATAAATACCCTATATTATTATCATTACATGCAGGGATCAAGGGATTGTAGTAAAATAACTCAAATACGAATTGAAATCACTGAAAATAACCCCAATAACGAAAACCGGGACATTTTAATTTTGCACATTTTCATTGCTCGTAATGATATCATGTTGGAGCTCCATCATTACGATATGAGACCAATGTCATTTTTTCGAATGGCTATCGGATTACATAATGTTTCTACAATGTTCAATGCTTTTGATATATTTACAGGGAAGTAAAATAAGCGTAAAACAGTAATACTTTGGCTTGGGTGCTAAAGAAGAAAATATACAGCAGTTATATCCAAAAGGGGGCATAGAACGATACTGCTAAAAAGCAAACCATGTGGAGTAAATTTACAGCGTCGATTTAACATGCATTGGTCTTATTTACGACACCTTTAGTTTGGTTGATACTCTTTGGTGTAATGTTCAATATCTACGGTGTAACTTTAACACCTTCAGATGTGGTCCGACACCAATTGAGGCTGGTTTGATACCCCAGTTTTTATAGTAAAGGAAACGAACATTTTGTTTAAAGAAGGAAGGTTGATTTTTATTTTATAGTCCCTTAATTGCTGGTATCGGCGGAGGGAGACCAAAGGATGACGTCATATAGTTACTGTTGATAAGACTAGGTAGTCTAGCATCCAGACTCCACGTTTGAGTAAACATCTGCTCCAAATCACCATTCTAAGTCTTATACAATTCCATGTCATCCACGATCTGTTAAAACGGATATAAAAAAAACACGAATAAATGAAAGGGGAGTGGTAAGAAGGAATGAAATAAAGGGAAACGATACAACGGCAAACACAGAGTGCTCCTATATTGAGAGTAATATAACATTACACTACATGCAGCGGCACCAACGTTTTTATTCTTTCAAGGGCCAAATCTACCCCATTTGATATGAACAAATATAGAAAATTGGAGAAATAGAATAATAAAAAATAAACAAAGTTTGGTCCAGTGGTTAGAGCATTGGACTCATAATCGCCAGGTTGTGAGTTCGAATCCCACTCTGCCACTGTCTCCACTTTGATAAAAAGGCCCGAGAGTAATATCTGTTGTCTATAAGGTCAGCCATTATGACTCATTAACCTAGCCGTAAAATGTTTCCTAGGTATAATTGGTTATATACACTGTAAAAACTGCAGTGTTAAAACTGACACCTATTGGTGTTAATAGAGGACCACACCCTTAAGTGTTAAAATTACACCCTAGAGATTAAACATAACACCAAAGAGTGTAAATGTAACAACAAAAGGTGTTGTAATAACACCTATAGATGTAAAACTAACACCACCAATTTAACACCGGTGTAAAATAACTGGTGTGGTCCTCTATGTACACCGGTTAACACCACAGTTTTTGCTGTGTACCAGCTTGGCGTTTACCAGCAATATGCTGTCCTGCCGAGTTCCTATATATGGGACTTACCACAAACATGCAGAAACAAAGAGGGAACTAATGACATAACACGTGCATTATTTGCATATATTTTATGTGAAATGTGAGATAATTTGAATTTTCAAACGAATCAATTAGCTGGAATCGACATTATCATGTTTACTTCTAACCTATGGTAAACATTATAATAATAATTTTTTGCTATCATATCTAACAAATTAAACATTCAAAGTGAAAGAACACAAGAGAAAGGAATATGTAATCATTATTAATACTCTCTATAATCATACGATTTCACTTTCCACTTCAGCGAATCTTTTATTTAAACGTTTGTTTCATTTTTGTTTATTGTTGGGATTGACTTGATATTAAAAAGGTGTCGACGAGATCCTACTACCTTTATTCACCATGATATCTTTAAAAAAGAGAGACAAATTCGTTAACCTATTTCAAGGCTTCAGATGTAAGGAAACTTTTTCAAATATCATTTCCCACTTCAGTGAAACTTTTATAATGTTTATTTCATTTTTAGTTTTATACCAGTCGTCTTGGGGTTATCTTTACCTTTAAATAAATCATTTTGAAATATGCTACCGATTTTTTTCCCATCATGCCGTCTCCACAAAACTACGTTTAGCAATTCTAATACTCCAAATATATATATATATAATTATTTTAAGTATCGTCTTTAATAATACTAAAGCAACGTCACGGAAGGCACGTGCAAAACCAAACCAAATTATACAAAAACTAAACAAAAACCTATATACCCATAGCATAAAACTCAAGCGGTGTTGCAAGAAAATACTTGGAATCAATTTGTGATGCAAATTTACAATTGATATATCAATTGTAACTAGAGAAAATCTATTCCTACTGCCTGTTGTAAGAGGCGGACCAGCCAAGCAAGTGCAAATCGCAATCAACTATTGCCAGAGCCAAAGCTTAATTGTATTCCCTTTTCACCCAAACTTACATGCAAGTGATTGCAAGTTTTATGCAATGCCCAATGAAGGGAAATGTAACACTTGGAAGACATGTTTGCTTCTTGAAAATTCTAATAGGTATGAAGGACCTTCCAAAGACCAGAAAATTGTCATCTCTATGGAATGGCTCAGAAAGACCCCTCAAAGAACTCCGAAAGACTGATGGATATTTCCTATAGAGATCTTTCAGAGATCTTTTATGCAACAAGTGATCTTTCAGAATTCTTTCCATGGACTTTGCCTGGTAAGGTCTTTCAATATTTCGATGATCTTTCAATGTTCTCTCATGAGTCTTACAGTAACCTCCGTAAAACTCTTTGAGAGACTGCCGAAAGATCATGAAAGACTTAGAACTTTGAAAGTTCATTGAAAGATCACTGAAAGACTGCTGAAAGACCATCAAAAGACAATTTTCATGTAAGACCACTGAAAGACTGTTTGAACCGTTTCAAAAAGTTTTGGGACTCACGAGGACCACGAAGATCATCAGGAATCCTGAAAGACCTTGGATATCTTTGAAAATTCGTTGAAAGACCCTTGAAAGATCAATCAAGTTTCATGGTCTTGCAGCAGTCTTTTAGAGGTATTGCTCTTTTGTGGAATGGGGGTTTAAGGAAGAAAAAATATCCCCATGCAAATATATCACCCTCTGGAGAGGGGCCGAGTCAAACCATCGCGTTTCCCTACCTCTCATGGCAAAATTAACATCGCCAAATCATGAGGTTCTATAAAATGACTAATTACCGAATGCGTTCAATAAAATAAAGGGAAAATCAGAAGATAAGAGTACGCTTTTCAATGGACACAAGACGATTTCTATCTCTGTTGAGTCTTTCAAAATGTAGCTTATCCTTTCTATTCACTTTCCCATTTTTTTATGCGCCTTACGCACTCCTATACAAAGTGGAATTCGCGCTTTGTAAAATCACATGTATTATTATCATTTGTCAAGGATACAAGAATAGAAACATGCCCAACATTCTCAATTGTTGCTTTACCAAAAAAATGACATCACAAAATGATCGTTTTGTAGTTCAACGTGATAAGAAAACCCCTCGATAGTTATGTTTTTGCTAAAGGCATCTGAAGCATTTAGCATAAACATAAAAAAAACTTTGAACAGTAATTGACAACACTACCTTTTTTTCTTCACGATAGTCGTAACATTCGCCAAACGAAAAGTATTTTGACAGTTAGCATCATTTATTAACACGAATTAGGGGTTTACTTCAAACTCGTGTAGAATACCTTTATAAGCAAACAAAATTGGATATTATTATTATGATTACAAGGATTTTACCTCATCGTGCGAAGGCTTGACCGCTGAGCTTTCTTTGAATTTGAAAAGAAGGTATACAAGCCCCTTATCTATATAAAAAAAGGACCCCAAAGGGTCATTTTCGTTACATTTTTTCATTTTCAGCACCTATCAGAATTCCAGGGGTGCTGCCTATGGAGAATAATACACGCAACAACCCATGAAAGCTGTCAGCACTGACTCAAGTTGTCTTTCTCCGACAGTTACCATAGCAACAGTCAAAGGCCAGTGCTTCTTAGCCAATCAAAACCAAGGATTTCAGTGAAATAGCCAGCAATGACCATTATTCCTTGGTCACATTTGCTCTACGGCGAGTCGAAAACGGCCGTTTTATTACTTTTTGTACCAGCTGCATATAACTGATTTGAATTAAAATTAATAAAACGGCTGTTCCCGACTCGCCATATGGCCGCCGTAGAGCAAATGTGACCAAGGTATAAGTCAGTGCTGACAACTTTGATGAAACACCCCCTGCATCCCAGGACCATGAAAAGTAACCATGGTAACATGCACTAGCATTGAACTGATGTATGTTTTGATTCATCCTGGAAGGAAGTCAAATTACCAAAAGAGAAAATAAATCTATATATCTGGGTCCCGTAAAACAAAGCTTTAGATACAGCGATGAATAACAAAATATGAAAGGACACTTCTGATTGGTTCGTGATCAGTATCTGAAACCTAATGCGCGTGTAACGTTATTATTGATTGGTCAGTCAGTTCATTTGGTGATTGATCACTATATTCTTTGTGTTTCGGACCTCAGGGTCTCGTGTCACAAAGACTTGTTGTGATAACACATTCACTATTCACCAATCAGATTGAAAGATTACAGTAGCTTTTAACCGTTACTGCAAATTTGCTATTCTATCAAGTTTTTTATGAAACGGGGGCCGGGAGTAAGTATTATTGAAACGGAAAATCAGACGAGCTGAAGAAGCGTCCCGGAACCGCGCCCCATCTTACAAAGGGTTGCGATTGATCCAATCAATTGAAACTATGGACGGCCAGCAAGGTCAACATATAAAATGCATGTTTATTTTTAAAAAAATCTACATATGAATGTATATCCATAAAATCCATTGATTTCTTGACAATGTGGTGCGATCTCCTTTGTTTACACAGTAAACAAATTATACAACGCTGTTTACTATATGAACCTTACAATTTATTCTTTAAACAGTTTAAAACAAGTGTTTAAATCTTAAGCAACAAAGTTTAATTTTTAATATCTAATCTTCAATAAACAAACCTGATTGTTCAAACGGTTAAGAAATAATGTAAGGTTCATGGAGTAAACAGCGTTGTATAAAATCTTAAACAACGTTTTCACTGTGTACAAAGGGTATTTTGGAAACTTCCTGTGGGAAAAATTATGACACTGATGGAATTCCGTGGAGTTACGATTGATTGGATCAATCGTAACTCTTTGTAAGACAAGGCCCTGGTGTGAAACTGCTCTCCGTTCCAATAATAATACGTCCAGATGAATAGATTTATTTGCTCATTCGTAATTTAATGCACTGGCATTACAAAGCATTTAATAGCTTGATTAGTGAACATTGTCTTACCCATTCCTCGTCCGATGGAAACTACAAGTAGTTTTGATATAGGAAAAAAGTTACACTTTGTGAAAAAAAGAAATATTAATAATATTCCGCATTTATATAGCGCTTAACACATCGGAACCACGTCTCTAAGCGCTTTACAGGTATATTATAAATAAGCAAAATAATATTATAAATAACCAATAATTGATATTATGAAATAGCCATGAGGTAGAGAATATTCACAAGTTTCGAATGCGCAGTAAAAGGTGTTGAAGCAGACGACACCACACACATATACCTAAAGGGGAATAAAACTTTGGAACAAGTGAGGTTGTGTGGAAACGAAAAGATCAAAGAATATCATAAAAGAAAGTTCGAGAAAAATCGGACAGGACATGTTAATGAGAAAGTTATGAGCATTTGAATATTGCATTCGCTAATGCTATGGAGATCTCACTGGCAATGCAACAAAGATGTTTGATGTCACACGCGAAAAACTTTCCTTTTGATGGACTATGAAATACCTCCAAAATGTTCTACGATCATCGCTAAGCTCTGCGTTATGGGCCCCAGGTTTGTGTTGAGGAAAGAATCTTTTGAAAAAAGATTGTCCCTTCGGGCAGTGGCAGAATGATCCAGGCGGCCGGCGCGGCGGGGGTAGAATTCTGGTTTCACAATGACATTTGCTCCGACTACAATTCCCCCGCTCTTGATTTCACGCACTAATCGAATGACCAACTTTAACGCTGGATTTAACACCATACCCTACCCTTAACCTAATAACCAGATTACCACCCTAACACTAACCCTACATCTTAGGCGAAATTAATTCCAGAGCAATTGTCGCAGGAGCAGATGTTGTGTCACCAGAAATCTAAATGAAAAAGCCAATAAAAGGGAGAGATATATATATAAAGGATTTTTCTTAAAGTGTTGGTCCGGGCTGACAAAAGTTATATGTAAATAAATAGAGTACAGTTCACAGAGTAAAATGCTGGAAATTTCATAAAAATCGGATAACAAATAACGAAGTTATTGAATTTTAAAGTTTATCAAATATTTGCATGGGGGAAACAGTTGCATGCACATCGCCATGAATATTCATAGGTTGGCTGATGATGTCACATCCCCACTTTCCTTTTTCCTATGTCATTACATGAAATCATAAATGTTTCATTTTTCATACATGTGTAAAATGATGTCTCCCTAATGATGAAATAAGTTGCGGCAATAAATAACTAATATGCACTTAATCAGTTATCAATCCAATTGTTTTAGTTCTTGGTAGCACAATTTTGAATAAACCTAATTTCATATAATAGAATACAACAGAACAAGTGGGGATATGAGATCATCAGCCCACCTAATGAATATTCATAAAGACATGCCTTGAACTGTTTCACCAGAATGATGCACATCTTTAAAATTCAATACCTCCGTTAATTATCCGATTTTGATCAAATTTTCAGCTAGCTGTAAATTTTACTCTATTTATTGAGATACAAATATCTCCAGCCTGGACAATCTCTTTAAAGTCTTACCTCCGATCGCTCCGGACAACAGCAGGCTATACAGCATATGAATAGACTGAGAAGAATAAATATAAAGGCGAAGAGACTAACTATCCCAAAGGGAGCCATCAACAATAACCACTCGTCAAAGTCAATCGGTTCCCGAGTGGTTGGAAGAACGGTTGAATTTCCCGTGGTATCCATCACAGTTCCTGACGTAACTTCCGGTGTTGTCATCATCCCTGATGAACTGCTATTGTCTGATGTCATATTTGAGGAAGTCACATTTGGTGACGTCACATTTGGCGCCGTCGCATTTGGCGACGTCACATTTGGCGCCGTCACATTCGGTGTCGTCATATTTTCTGCCGTCACATTGGGTGACGTCATGTTGACACCACCTGATGCTGTCGAGTTATCTGCAGTCCCATTTGTGACGGTCGCATTGGTCGTCGTGTCAGTTTCGACAGTAGTCATCGGTACCGTTGTCACAGCCAATGGAGTTGTAGTAATCGGTACCGTAGTCATCGGTACCGTTGTCACAGCCAATGGAGTTGTCATGTCCGTAGAGGGCGTCATATTTGTCGATGTCTGCGGTGGAATGCCAAAGAAATAGCCGTTTTCGTAGAGTGGCCATGCTGGGACTCCAACGCTAGCCAATGAGCACACGATGGTGAGAAGTGCCAAGACACCCAGGCCGCGAGTACTCTGTAAAGAAATTTCGAAAATTATTATTCTATGAATTGTTCTTGTCATAGTTTCAATATTTTAAATGTCCAAAGATCATATTACTCCGATTGTGTGAGCACACAAAAAATTTACACCTATAAATAATAATGAAAAAGAGATAATGTAAATGCAGGCATACTGAAAGAGAATTCTATACCAATTTTATATGGTTAGATTAGAGCCAAAATATAGTATGAATGCAATGCAATATGAGAATTAATGAAAAACATGTTTATAATGAAGATTACTGCAACTGTTGTAACCAATCATTCTATTATTGATAGCATTACCTATTTGTTCGCCTGAAATAATATAAAAAATTAAAAGTCTATTGTATAAGAATAATTTGTGTTCTTGAGAAAATGTAATTCTTGACAGCGTCCTATTGGGCCAAAAAAATTGAGGGGCGAGATCTTGCGTATCGGTTAAAACTTATGAAAGCTGTAAAGGAGCGAAAATATCGACCTATTTATAGAAAATAAGCTAATTTTGTGATAGATTTTCACAGAATAATATATTTCACCCTTTTTTATTTATTTCCTTTTCTTTTCTTGGTCGTGAAACTGAAAATGGGAGAAGGTTGGGGGGGGGGGGGGGGGCAAGCGCCACTGATGCTTGATATCAATAAATGGGATTCCGAAACGGATTGTACGTCGTTGGCTAATATACCATCAAGTCTGACAGACATTTAAGTTTCTCCAAAATGAACTAAATAAAGAGCGGGATATAGGCAAAGGAGTGAAAATAAAGTACTTTGGAGAATGAGGACGGTGAAATATTAAGAACCGACACTATTATAAAACACAGAAGGGTATTGAGTACCATTAGGCCTGGCCAAGATGTGGCATAAGCTTACTTACTTACTTACTATGTATATTATTGATTGTGTGTATTAGTACTTGAATTGGGTATTGTCACTTCTTTTTTCAAAAGACCGCCAATTATTTTGTGATTTCATTCGATTTGAAACAATAAAAATGTATGATTTAACAAAAAGAAGAAATATGGGGAGTTGACAATGCTTAAAAATCACAATAAGATGTCAACGGTTTATTTTTTAATTGAAAAACAAGTCAGGGGCCGAAGACCCCTTAGCCCCCACGGTTCTGCTGCCCCTGCTACAATGTATAAGAGGCAAAATATACGAATGCCCGTATGCTGATCTCGGGTTTAAATGGTTTAACTATGGAGAGCCAATTGGAGCACAACCCCTTACTGTACACATTCAATTTATTAGCTCATATGACACCCAAATTGTTCATAATTGTCTGGGAATAAAAACTGAAATATTTTTCATTATGAAAGCAAAAAGAAACAAAAAAGTAAACAAAGAAATATACAAAATAAACATAATTTTGGGGCTTTTAGCCCCCATAATTTTAGCACTGAGTTACCGCGGTCTAAGTTAAACCTGACTTCAGAATACGGAGTTAAGAAAATAAAAGCTGAGGAAATACTGTACTTACCCAGTCATCGTCAGTCATTGTCTTGGCGATGTATATAGCAACGACTCCGGTACCCACTGCCTGAAATTGAAATTATTAGAGGAGAAGTTCACCCTGAAGAAAACTTGTAAAAATAGCAAATATATATATATATATAATCATAAATGGTTTAGTAAATGCCGTAGAAATAAAATCATAGATTGTAAAAGGAGCAAGCTCTCAAAAATGAAAGGTAAAGTCTCACTCTTTGTGAGTGCCCATGATGTGACAATCGTGAAACAGTCGTGAAAAAGACGTCTGTTTCAGTTATACACTGTTATATATTGGTAAGGTATGAGGAATATCCCTTAAAGATTAAGAAAGTTTTTGGAATTTAAAGTTTTCGATTTGTGACGTCATAAACGAGCAGCTGACCCACATGTTATTTGATATAAAAATGCTTGATCTTCTTTTTTGTATGGTTTCCGATGACTTATTTTTGCTCTCTATTCATGATCGGGAAATCATCGGATGTGAAATACTTTTATAATGATATAAAAAAGGTGTAGTAAAAACCATTTTCAATTTTCTGAGAAAATGACATTTCATTGATTTTTTTACAATTTTGAACGTAGGAATGCTGCTCGCATATGACGTCACAAATGAAATAATTAAATATAATCTTATAACTTTTGATTATATTTTTCTCGAACATTCGGCAATATCATTTGTTATTTTTCTGCTATTTTCACTATAAAACTTTTTTCAGGGTGAACTTCCCCTTTAAGAAAATATTTTTGACTTTTTTCGAATGCTTAGGTTATGACGTTTTGGGTTGAATTATTTGGGAAGACTTTTTGCGTGTGGTGTTGTTAAGCCAGTTAACTGTCAATGGACACTTGATCAAAGGACGCATGTCTTGTAAAGTTAATCAATTAATGTGGTTCCTCGTATCCATGTACGAAAAATTCTGTAAAAAAAAATCTGATGGCACATCAATTGTAACCTCAATATTGCAGAGGTCAGACATCACTTTCCCACATTACACCATGGACCTGCCAGCTTCGTAAGAGATTTTACTTGCACTTCGCCATTTTTATTCTAAATAAAAACTAAACAAAATCATCACCACATCATATCCAAATCACCGTCACTCCACATCCAATCCCAGTTTAGCTTGGAAAAGCTGCTTCAGTGACTATCACTGGTCCTGTGGTTAGAAAATTGGACTCATAATCGCAAGGTTGTGAGTACGAATCCCCACTCTGCCTTTGTCTCCACTTTCATAAAAAGGCCCGAGAGTGACATCTGTCGTCTATCAGGTCAGCCACTATGACTGATTAACCTATACGTAAAATGTTTCCTAGGTAATTGGTTATAGACCAGCTTGGCGTTAACCAGCAACATACTGCCCTGCCGAGTTCTTACGGGAGTTACCATAAACAGAAACAGAAACAATTTTATTCCAGCTTCGGGTCACTGCCAAAGGCAGTTAGTGCCGACAAGGGCGGCGAAAACAGCTTCTTACAGGACCTAGGGAAACTTACCACCACCCCTGTAGACACCACCAGGTAAGAATAGAGGATGTATTCAGGGAAGACATCGGGTAGAGAGATGACGTTGAAGTATAGGTCGGAGAGAAACCCGATGGCGATTCCGGCAAGGGCGAACAACGTCCCAAAGACGAAGAGGATGGCGCCAAAGGCCTTGAGGGTCCGAAGTCTGCATCCTAGCGAATCGAAGCTGCAGCATTTGCAGCACTTGCACATGGTGGAGAAAGGTTTATGCCTGAAGAGAATGGAAAGGCGTACCACAGAATTAGTAACAACAGCAGAATAATAATTACTTCTGCTGTTGTTGACAATACTTCTACTATTATTACTACTACATGTACTACTACTACCGCCGCCACCACCACCACTACCACTACTACTTCATCTTCTTCTCCTCCTTCTTCTTCTACACTTTTTGTTCCCACTGCTCTTCACCCTTCCCTTTTTACTGGGAGCTACAACTCACAAATTCTTATGAACTTTTCAGTAGTTTCCGTCTTTTTCTGATATAATTTTCATTCTTGTACATATTGTATATTGTTTTTTTTTATATTGTTGAGAAAATAAAATTGAACGTGAACTTGACCCTTTAACTATGCCAACCTTTATGCCAAACGAAGCTACATCACCTTCAAGACTTCCACATGATGACTAAAGAGTGTGGCTGAAAAGGGAAATAAATCTACTGTTGGAATTGATACTACTACTACTACTGCTGCTGCTGCTGCTATCTACTACAGCTAATTACTACTACTACTACTACTACTACTACTACCACTACCACTACTACCACCACCACTGCTCCTTGCTCCTTTACATTTACTACAACCAGCAGCATATAATACATCCTCTACCACAACTTTGAATAAAATATCAAAGTGATCCACAAGGACGGGTATTAACACCAGTATTTCTTCGACAGTTGTTTTGTGAACGAATGAACATGCATTGCTGACCACCGTGAGCGCGAAATGCAGGCACTAATAAGGAGGAATCGTTGATGAATACTAAGAACACAATGACATATATTTCGAGATATATGATTTTATAAGTATTGTGATTGAGAAGGGGCAATTTTCCCTTCGCCCATTCAAAGGAAAGTAAAAAATACAGAGAGGGCGTGATTTATATACTAAGATTCCTATTTTCACAATGAAATCAATATATTTGAGATGATAAACAGCAACATTATTATCTGACATTGAAATATAAAATGATAGTTCAATGTATCCTTCATTTGATTAATTTTTAGGGATTTCAATTCTAAATCTTTAAACAGATTTTAATCTTACACTGTTTTATAACTATCTGTCCATTTCCTGAATTCCAGTATGTTTTTCTTCAACTAAAGGGTATACCAGTTAAACACATTACATGTAAATGCACAAAGCAATCAACAAACATGGATCAACACTTCGAAAGCCAAGACGGTGGAAACGTTTCAATAACATTATTTGTTCTCGGTATTTATTCGCGCACTTGATCTGATTTCTTAACGTGACTTCAAACTGAGTCATTATTGCAGACAGGGCATTGTTGTGATATGGACTGTATCAAAGTGAATTGCCCATCAACATGATAAATAATACGAATAACGCACGGATCATTGCAGTTGGTATACAGATTGATCGCCAGCCCATGGTTACACATATTGTACGTTTGTTGAATATCCCTGGGAATAAAATGAACCATGGCGAATTATTATATCTTGTGTTCTGGTAGATTTCAGATCTCAGAATCATTACACATTATTGCTTATGTGACTTCACCGAGAGTGCACTTTAAATAACTATTTATAATAATGATAATAACAACAACAGCAACCGTGAACAACAATAATAAGTTATAATATTACCAATGATAATACTAATAATAATCATAACAATAACAACAATTAGTAATAATAATGATAATAATACTGATAAGAAATATACGGATTTATATAGCGCAAAATTGCTGTGCATACATTCGTCTGGGCAGTAAGAGCTCCTGAAATGCTTGGAAACCCAAATTTTAAAAGATAAAGGAAATGTATGGAAATTGGCGAAGAAGATGCGTCTTTAATCAAAGTTTACACGTTTCTACTGATGGAGAAGATCTAATTTCATGTGGCAAGTTAAAAAAAATCTAGTAGCTGCCAATGCGAATACACAAACTTCCAAAATAATCTTTGTTTTACAGGTGGGAATTTTGAGCAGCAAATTTGAGAACTGTGGATGTTGTTGCTGTTTTTGTGTTTATTTTGCTCACAAATATTACTGGGGCTTCGCCAATTAGTGCCTTGTATGCAATTAACAAAAAGGAGATAGATGAATAGGAACTATGTAGTAATATTTCGTCTTTAAGATATTCACCCTTCCCCTAAACACACACAAACCCTCACTCACCCACAGTCGCATGCACATCTAACCCCTACAAGGCTAAATATTTCACGTTCTGTTATTAATCAACTTTGTTTATTATTTCTTCAGCCTTATTTTTTCCTCGTGTTCTAATTTGCATGAAGCCTTTTCTATTTTAACGCCTTTTCTAATTCATAATAGACTTAAAAGCTTCAGTATGTCCGTTTTTAAGGCTATTTTAAGATTTTGCGGTAGCAAACACTGATATTCTAATTTACCAAGAATCATTAATCGACATTTTTGTGTGTAATTTCCAGCTTTCCTCACTAAATGCATTTCAAATGTGAAGAGAGCATATTGTGTTGACATGGTTGAACTGAGCAGTTCAAAATGTCAAGGGTGAATGGTATTTCTTGTAACCTTCTCTTGTTTTCGCTGATCATATTTACTCTGCAATAATACACTTCCAATGATTCAAGCAAATATATTTGAGTTCTCCTTGACTCACTAATCCTTATTGATAACCAACGACATACAACTTAAAGGGCAAGTATGTTTACTAAGATTTATCAAACAGGCAGATAATATTATCGTAATAAGAGTAATAGTAGATGCTTATATAGCGCATAATATTCTACAGAATCTCTATGCGCTTTACAAAAGAGGAAATTAAGTCTAATACAGGTATACTTAGAATAAAATACATTAATACTAAATGAAAGGTTAACAATACATTGTAACATACCTTTCCTAGACCAAATAATCATGAGAACAAGTACGTTTTTAAAGATTTGAGAAAGGTGGAAGTACATGTGATGGCCCTCAGATTATTAGGCAGTTTATTCCACAGTACAGGTGATGCTTACTGAAAGGCACGATGACCAAACGAACATGTTTTAGATGTTGGTACAGTTAAAAAAAAATTTGCTAGAAGAACGGTGTTTCATCGTGCAGATAATGCAATTGTTAAAATATGTATGCCCTATTAATGAATAAAAATAAAGCGATAATAATTTACGTTTTATTTATCCAGGGTAGCCTCTTCAGTTCGAAAACTGCCCTATCAGTGTGCCAATTGCATAACGTAATTCGTTGATAAGATTAAAGGACAAGTCCACCCCACCAAAAAGTTGGTTTGAATAAAAAGAGAAACTATTTCATTACATGGAATATGAAATATTGCATATCTCTCCTCATTGCCATGTGAAACAAAGTTTTAATCCTCCCTAAACATTTGTTATTATCATTGTTATAACATTTAGGCGTGGTTCAAGCAAGGGGGTACAAATCTGTAAAAATTGAAAAATTATACAATTGAAACAATAAAACAAAAGAAATAGTGACTGAGGGACATCATCGACTCTGTCATTTGCAAATCACTGAGTTGTGCACATATTGTTTTGTGAAAAATAAGTGAAACTTAGAACTTTGTTATTTTACATCTGATTTTGATGAAATGTTCAGTGCTATGTTTCTTTGATTTTTTCTTGTTATTCAAATCAACCTTTTGATGACATTTTAATCGGAAGCTACCGAATACAATGCCTTTGGATGCCCTGATTAATATTCATGCCATTTTATTTTTTTATTTAGGCTGTTATATGTACAGAACAGCAATTCCCTCGGACAATATCATGTAATTTAAGGCTTGAAAAGTTTTTATCATAACGATTTTCCTATAACAATTATTATTTTCGTTCATTCCTGAAATGCTTTGAGGCATCTTGGTACTGTAGTTCAGTTTCTTAGCCAATTGATAGGAACTACCCTTAAAAGGATAGTCTGGGTTGAAAATATTTATATCTAAATAAACAGAGTAAAATTCACAAAGCAAAATGATGAAAATTTCATCAATATTGATAACAAATAACGAAGCTATTAAATTTAAAAGTTTATCAATAATTTGTGAAAACAGTTATATGCACATCTCCATGAATATCATTAGGCGTTCCGATGTCATATTCCCATTTTCCCTTTTCTTATGTTTGAATTCATAATTTTTCATACATGTGTAAATGACGTGTCTCTATTATGATGAAATAAATTGCGGCACAAAATACACTTAACTAATGCGCTTAGTCAGTTGTCAATCCAATTGTTTTAGTTCTTGGTAGAAAGATTTTTAATAAACCTTATTTCATATAATAAAATAAAGAATAAAAAGTGGGGGTATATATCATCAGCCCAACTATATGAATATTCACGAAGACATGAATAAAAATGTTTCACCGGAATAATGCAAATCTTAAAAATTTGATTACTTCTTTATTTGTTATTTTATTTTGATTTAAAATAATGTTCAGCATTTTGCTTTGTAAATTTTACTCTATTTGAGATATAAACACCTCCAACCTGGAACATCCCTTTAAAAAAGTGAGAGACCCATATAAAGATTTATTCAGACATTCAAGCGCTAAAAAAAAACACGTTATTTTCTTCTACATGTATTTTTGCCTATCAAAATCGATCTTTTGATGTCCTTTTTTACGATTTGGAGAATATTCACTGATCTATAGCACTTCCTTTCTATATTTCTAAGGAATAGAAAGCGATTGGTTTCCCTTAATACGGTACAATAACCAATGGAATCCACAAGGCCACTGCATATGCTTTTTTCCTCTGGTGATTTCATTTAAAATTCCATGTGTGTATCATAGATCTACAAGCAAAGATTACAGAAAAAATTGACATAACCGCATAACCAGTCAAAGAAACAATTGGTGAATTTGTTGATATGAATTTTTTTTATTTGTGAATGCGATTTCTTTTTTTTTTCTTTCAATCTTTATTGATCAAAAAAATAAATCACAATATAAATCAAACAAATCAACAAGCTATTTACATGATTAAACAGAGCAGCACTTACATGTAGGTATATACTTGTCAAGACCGATACATAGAACAAATTAGATATCAAATCTCCACTTTCTAAAATGTACAGGTAATTTACCATTTTTATTCGCCAAAACATATTCAATATCCTTAATACCTTTGATACGAGCTTTGAATTCCACAATATTTGGGGTTTTGTTATTAAATTTACAAAAGTGAACATAGAATTTGAAAACAAGGAAATAGGTGTTTAAAAAAATTATCACCTTGAAAACCAAAAATCTTTTCAAAGGGGGAAAGGATAATATTCGAATGTTGTTTTTGGTTTATTATAGATAAAAGATCGTCCCATACAATGTTAACCACCGGACAATCACAAAATATATGTACAATTGTTTCAGGGTCTCTTTTACAGAATGAACAGTTTGTGAATTCGATTTCATTCGATGACCCGTTATCTGGAGTCTGATTTAACTGAATTAGGACATAGTCTATATTGTCTGGGATGAAATTATGAGGAGAAGTGATTTACAAGAATCTAAACTCTAATACTTCTTGTATTAACTGGATTCCATCCATGATTTAAAAAAAATACTTTTGTATTGGTCATTGATTTTTGTAGGCCCAAGGAGTTTATTTTTACCTCCATTATGGTAGGCCTAATGAATTACACGCAAATGCCGTATGCATGCTAAGAAACAAAGGTCTAAATTTGAACCCTATAAGGGGCGGTACAATAGCAGCACCCAAAAGAGTGCTGGGTGCAATTATGCTCAAAATGTGCCCCTTTAAGGGTAAAGTGTAGCTGAATTAAGCACCATATAGGGTGCAGAGGTGAACCATGCAATAAAGGTTCGAATAGTACGAACCTTTTCTTAAATATCATGTATTATGCACCTTAAAATGCGTAAAGTTGAATGTGTAATGTTGAACCTTTTAGGGTGCAAACGAACATTTCTCGGTGCAAATGATAATGATGAAAAGTTACATATTGGCAGCTTTTTTCCACATAGGGTGCAAGATCATACCCCAAAAGGTTTTTGGTACAGGACGGGCTCAAATACTCCTTAGTGCGATATCATGAATTGAAGACTTGAATTCTAGAGATTGTTGCCACATTAAGCATCCCGAAGTTAATTCAACTTTAGACCATGGTTTTTCTCAGGGAATATCTCAACTCTGCTTCGTCCCCTTTCAGGGGCCCGTTGCAGAAAGAGTTGCGAGTCAAAGAATCAATTGCAAGTCAAAAAACGCACTGTTGATTGGTTGAAAATCAAGTTGCGCATGATTTTTTGAGTTGCGATTGATTGCAACTCTTTCTGCAACGAGGGCCTGATCTGTCTCCCTTGGCTGTCCCCCATTTCTACATCTCAAGACCCCTCTGACGATTCAACTCTATTGATCCCCCTTTTTTGAAATCGTTATTTTTTCTGTCCTTTTCACTGACCCTTTTAAAGCAACGATTCGTGCAAGAAATACAGTGGCAATATTCCAACAAGAGTGAATTCTTTTTAGAAACGTTGGGTGATAATTCTCTTTGGGATTTTAGAGACCACCTTTAAGTGGAAAAATACAGTAAATAATGGGACGAAGAAGAAACCCAGAGCTGCCAACCTGAACAAGTACATTTCAGTTATTTAAAAGCTGAAAATCAGTATTTTGGCAAGGAAATCAGTATTTTCAAAGATATGCCATATGACAAAACATGAAACTGAACTTTAGAAATCAGTATTTTGTATGAAAACATCAGTATTCTTCTCATTTTGCAGTACTAAATACTGAAAATCAGTACTACTTGGCAGCTATGGAAACCTATAAAGAAAAAATACTGTTTTAATGAGGTGATGACTGTTTTGAAATCATATTTTTTTCTTTCCATTTCACTGACCCTATAAAAGCAACAATTCGTGCAAAAATTATGATACATTAAAATAAATACAGAGGTGATATTCCAACAAGATTGAATTCTTTTTAGAAACGTTGGGTGATAATTTTCTTTGGGATTTTAGAGACCATCTTTAAAGGGGAAAAATACAGTAAATAATGGGACGAAGAAGAAATCTATAAAAAAAAAAAATACTGTTTTAATGGTCAAGTCCACCTCAGAAAAATGTTGATTTGAATCAATAGAGAATAATCAGACAAGCACAACGCTGAACATTTCATCAAAATCGGATGTAAAATAAGAAAGTTATGACATTTCAAAGTTTTGCTTATTTTTAACAAAATAGTTATATGAACGAGCCAGTTACATCCAAATGAGAGAGTTGATGATGTCACTCACTCACTATTTCTTTTGTTTTTTATTGTTTGAATTATACAATATTTCAATTTTTACGAATTTGACGATTAGGACCTCCTTGCCTGAAGCACAAAATGTTAAAATAATGGTATTCCACGTGTTCAGGGAGGAATGAAACTTCATTTCACATGACAATGACGAGAAAATCAAAATATTTCATATTTCAAACAATAAAAAAAAATAGTGAGTGAATGACATCAGGCTCGTTCATAACTATTTTTGTGAATAACTTTCTTACTTTACATCCGATTTTGATGAAATTTTCAATGTTATGTTTGTTGAATTTTACTCTTTTTATTCAAATCAAGTGTTTGTTGGGGTGGACTTGTCCTTTAATGATGAGATGATGACAATGATGATTGCAAAACTATTGATTGCTCATGATGACGATGATGATGCGAATTGTGGGCAGACTGTTTGCAAGGGGGAGGGGGCAATTTTGTTGGGAAAAATCTGACCAGCAAAAAGAGAAAAGTTTTTCCTTGCGTGTGTGCGAAGATTTCAACTAGAAATTTTCTTTTTATGCCTCTCAAGGTGACGGGGTACTGGCCAGATTTGCCCCCCCCCCCTCTTGGGTCCCTAAATACTGATTACAATGCTGTAGCTGCGCCATGTTTTTAGGTTGATGTTGTGATGAGGATATTGATGAGGGTTCCTGTAATTATCATGATGATGATGACGACGACGATGATGATGATAATGATGATGTTAACGTTGTTTGGTGATGGTCGCTGATGTGGATGATGATGATGATGGCAATGTTGATGACTGTGGTGGTTGTGATAATGATGTTGGATGTGATGATAATGATGATAATAATGGTGATAGAGAAGAAAAAGATGATGATGATGATGGTGATAAAGAAGAAGATGATGATGATGATGGTGGTGGTGGTGGTGGCAATGTTGATGACAGTGCATGGTGGTGAAATTGTGATGATAATGATGGTTATGTTCATGATAATGGTGAGAGTGGTAGTTGTTTTATGATTTATGATGATGATGATAAGCAATTATGTCGATGATGACACCTTATAATGATGATGCGCGGTGATGATGATGGTGGTGGCGGTGAGAACAGCGGCGACTTGATTGTGAAAAGTATTACGACGACTATTATATATGGCCACAACAACGATGATTATAAAGAATACCTGGGTCATACAATAAAGGCTGGTGATATATTCGTTAATTTGCTCCAAATATACGTGTTTGTGTGTTGGATTTGAGTTTTGTCAGACTTGTATATTCAGATATGATTACTATTACGTCTGGGACCGACCTTTAACGTCGCTATCCGAAAGACGTGACCAGGGCTCGAATCTCGAACCTCTGCATCACTGTCTAATTTCCCTATAGTGTGTAGCTTAGTTTGGATTACAGGCACACGGCGCCACAAACGCCCAGTGGTGCAGAAACAATAGTGAAGTAGACGCACATAACAATGAAGGCCTATAAATATAAATGATTAAAAGCATTTTCCTAGTCTTGAGGAATTCATGATGACGTTTTAAAAAATATTTTGACATATATTTCTTCATTATGGATATATGTAAAAATATAACAAACATCATCATGGAGTCCTCAAAACTACATTTTCCCATTCTTACACCTTTAATGATATATTAATCCTCTTCCGATAAAGATCTAGTTTACCGACTATTGTATTGTCGTACATAAATTCGTATTCAAGCATATTTGTTTCAATTTTAACGGAGGAAATAACCGTGGAGTTAAGAACTCTTCCACGATATAACTTATATCTTGTCTCTTGAAAATTATAGAGTCAAAAGGGGCCTAAGCTTTCGATCCTAGCAGAATCTTCTTCGGAAGCAAAATGACAAACATATAAAGAGGAACATGAAATTTATAACAGAAGAGAAAACACTGCAAGAACGCAGGCACATGAAGCTTAAGACTAGAAGACATCTGGGTAAAGGAATTATCATGACCAATATAACAACCTGTGCAAGTGTAGCAGCCTTCGCAAGTGTAGCAGCCTTCAGTTTGATAATACCCCGATATACACAGTAAAAAGGCTGTTTAAGACTTTATACAACGCTGTTTACTATATGAACCTTATGCGTATTTGTTTAACCGTTTGAGCAATCATGTTTAATTTATTGAAGATTAGATATTGAAAATTAAACTTTGTTGCTTAAGATTTGAAACACTTGTTTAAACCGTTTAAACAATCACTGTAAGGTTCATTTAGTAAACAGCGTTGTATATTTTTTACTGCGTAACTAATATAGCCCTAGCTTGTCTATTTCATTAAAAAGTTTTTCATGGAAATTGTAATTGCACAATTTAAAGTTATTGATACAAGTATAGACATACGTCTCACAGTGCACAGTGCCATTAAAAGAACATTAACAAAGGAATACCATGATTATAACTTACCAATTAACCCGTGGTCAAAAAGTCTGATATCCACAGCGGAGTTGACAAGAGTGGCTTTGATAGGCCTATGTCCTAATACCTATCCGTGACGTTGTGATCATCAATCTTTGAAATATTTATGAATCATGGGTTTCCGAAAGTTTGCAACTCACATCCGGAGAACATGAAAGTGAGAGAAGGGAAATTCTGCGAAGCCGGTGTACTACGTGAGATTATAGGCCTAAAACTTCTCTATCGGCATACACACATACACAAATGCCGCAGATTTAATTCGTCCCCTTTTTCCTCCCCTCTGTTCTGATTTAGAAAGAAAAAAAATCTCGTCAGCCGACAGTCTTTGTTATTTCCCACCCAGCCGTGTTCTAAACACACACACACAAAGTATGACACACATATTATACTCATCCAACACATACACACAACTACATCGGGGATAAATGTGTGTATATTACTTTTATCCAACGTGCATTTAGCTCCGCTCAACCGCGTTCAATTTGCCATTGTGACGCCACAAAGAGCTATGTAGGCTACATACCAATACTGTGAAAACACCGCACCCTATACTTTATCATTTCAATGAAACGTGCTTTTTCAAGGAGATTATTTTTGGGTTAAGGAGGGATTGGCCGCAAAAAAATTGAAGGCAAATATTTCAAGGTATTTTTTTTTCCATTACGTCACTCTCCGATCCATGTCTCACCTGTATTGATTCCTATATAGAACTGAGGCAATTTATGTTTAGACATATTTTTACCTTATTTTAATGCTTAATATTCGATCGTTGAAATGTATTTTATAAAAACAATTCTATAGTGGATATCATCCTCTAAGAGGGGTACTCCGGGCTGAAAATAGCATGATTTGAAAAGATTAAGTAAAATCATACAATCGAAAAACAAAGTTATGACGTTTCAAAATTTTGCACTATTTCTTGAAAGTTCTTTCTATTATCCTCTTGAATATGCAACGAGCAAGCTGATCATGATGTCATATTCCCACCTATATTTTTTTACACAATAAACAACATTATTGATAATATTAATATTAGTAAAGATAATTATCATTATTACTATTATAATTTTTGTTATTATTATCATTATCGTTAATACCATTACACTCTAAAAACAAATCAGTCAAAAATGGCAGGTTAATAGGGTCAGCTGGGTGGAACTGTTATTCTAGTCATATTTGACTATTTTCTAGTCATATATTACTCACACAGAGTTATTTCTGACAAAAAAAATATGTCAGAAATGTGAATATCAGAGATTGCCAGATCAGTTGCTCCCAGCTAGCTGACTACTGGTATAGTCAATTTGACTGATTTTTTTATTATTATTATTATCAGTTTGTCCCCCAGAAGAAAGGAAAATACAGGAACGACTACTGATTTAATGAATTAGATAATACATGCTGTGCGTAGAGAAAAAAGACATAGGCCTACATGTAGACCTCGGGGAAAATTTGACAAAAAAGAAAGAAAATAAAGTTTTTACCTAAATCTTTAGGTCATTTCGTCCAGTGAAGATTCGACAAACAAGCAAAAAAAATGGGTCCTCGCTTTCTAAGGGGGGGGGGGGGCAATTTTGTTAGAACGGCATATTAAAATTACAAATTAGATTATGCCTAATAAGGGGGGCACTGTGTGCCCCCATGGATCCACCTGTGGTAACTTTTTTTTACAAACTATTGCTAAACTTTTAATAAAAGGATGAGTAAATGGGGATCATCCTTACATTAACAGCGCAAGCAGAAAAGTTTTATATACGTTTTGAACTGATCGAAAAGGTACCTGCTAAGGACTGCTTGCGCTTAGCCATGTAGACGTTCCATATTTCAACAATTAAATAATCCGAGCGCGAAGCGCGAGCTGAAAAAAAATCAAGATTTAGACCTAAGAACGGAACACTCTATCCATGTTTTGTAAATCATGAGAAGAATGAGTAATAGGGGATCTTCCTACATTAATAATCCGAGCACAAAGCGTGAGCAGAAAATGTTTGATATTGTGATCTGAAACTGATAATGATTTAGTAGAGAACAAGTTAACTATCTGAACAAACTTGCGCGCGCGTGTTTCATATTATTTAACCTAGGATCTAGACATTCTAAATAATCAAAGCGAGCGCGAAGCTTAAACTATTTGATATTCCTATTTGAAAAAAAAACGTCGATTTTAGCTCTATTATTCAAGTACTTTGTAGAAAAATTGTCTGGTGAATATTTTGATCGCACTTAATAAAGAGCTAATATTTTCAATTATTATTACTTTGAGTTTTAACATAGGACCGGGACATTTTTAAGTCATGCATATGAAAATGATGACTATCTTCATATTCCTGTTGCTAAATGCGAGATGAAACAAAAGGGACAATTTGATAATTATATTAATATCTTATTCACTAATTCCTAATGAGGTCGCGAAATCTGATATTATGGCCTAAAACTTGACATTTCAAGCACATTTCTAATGATAAAGAGGATGCATCAAGTTAATATATTTTAACCATAAATGCGAGCGCAAATCGCGAGCCAAATTTTTTTATAAACTGTCATATGCGTAGGGGATTTTAGTTTGTTGTATAATCAATAGTGAGAAACTCGCCAAATCAAAATGCGAGCGTGCAGCGCTTGCTGATACGTCACAATCAGGGATATTTTTGAAACTGTGTGGAATTCGTAAAAATAATAGATACTTGACAAATCGAAATTTGCGAGCGCGCAGCTAGCACCGGCAGACAAAGTTAAAAGGCCTATTCAGACCAGAGCACTTTTCATTGTAAATCACACAAAATAACGAAAGTTCGATTTCCGAAGTGAAATGTTTTGTATATTGGCTTCCAAACTTGATATTTAAACTCCATTTGGAAAAGATATGTAAATCACCTAACAGGCAATGCGAGCGAAGCGCGAGCGAAAAATTCACATAGTGACATAAAATATTCTATTGATTTTTAAAGTCTGCCCCTCATCTTATTTTATTCACTCGTCTTCCTCCGAAGTTCCTTTTTTCCTCTCTTTTCCCTCCTTTTACCTCCTTTTTTCTTTTTTTCCCTTTTCTTTATTTTTTCTCCGCCAAAGGGGGGGGGGGGGTGGGCGGCCCCTCGGGCCCCCACCTGGATCCGCCTATGAGTAAGTGTACCAAATATCTCATAAAAGTTTGAAAGAATTATATATGATTTTCTTGGAAAAAAACCTCGGGCAGTCATCACAAAATAGTTCCCCACTTTGCACGCGATTCGGGGATTTTGATGAAAAAGGCTGCATTTTGTGGCAATCACAAGAAATACCCAAATTTCATTGTTTTTCCACCACTGTGAGTCGGATTTTTTAATTATAATATCTGTGTATGCATTAGATTTGCAAATAAGTTTGTGTTTGTTGCGGATCTTCTTTCACTAGATATATCGCGCAGATACGCGTATGCACAGACATGGGGGACTGACATATGGGAACTCACCATGTATATATATATATATATATATATATTCTTTTAATATGTTGTTAACTTATTAATGAATAATGGTTAGAATAAAAACATGAAACAGATGAACTTGAAAAAAGATATTTTATCTACATCATGAAAGGCTATCTAATATAACAGATATTGACTGATGGGATGTGTAAAAAAAAAACATTGTTTGGACCGCCTTAAAGATTAATATTTTCCCTCGTGATCATATTTTCCCTCAGCGCTGCGCGCTTCGGGAAAATATAACCCCTCGGGAAAATATAAATCCGGCGGTCCAAAGATTGTTTATATTACACACCCCATTAGTCAATATCTGTATAAAATTTGAATATGGAAAAGTATACATAAACAATCTGTGAAACAACAATCATATTTTCCCTTATATTTTCAATTTTTGTTTCCAATATATTAAGCCTTTTACGAAGAAAAAAAGTATATATTTTGGACTTATCATATTACTGAATTATCATTAAAAATCTCATTTTAACTTGGCCTATTCGTTAATTTGTACACAAAAATCAGAAATTCTCCGTTCTGAGATTCATATACGAGGTCGAAATAGTCACGTACGTATCCCGATGCATAGAGGCAGCGGAAAAGCGGGGGGGGGGACGTGTCCCCCCTAAATTTGAGGAGGGGGGGGGGACGGTCTCCCCTAAATTTGTTGTTGATGACCTTTTTTTTTTTTTTTTTGCTTGTCAATTTATTTTCCTACGTCCCCCCTAAAATTTTTGGGTTGAGAACTTTTTTTTTTTTTTGCTTGTCAAAAAGATTTTGGTTGTCCCCTCCTAAAATTTTGGGCTTCCGCCGCCAATGTCCCGATGTGAAGATAGGAGTCTATAGAACAAAATTCTGGAAGCCTTGGCATTCCAAATTTCGAACTAGGGAGACTGATTTTTTCAGCCAAATACACTTGCTGCGGTGCCAATTAAAGATGCAATGCAATTTTAATATTTTGACAAATTTTCAATGAGTGCTGACCCCCCTGTTACAGCCCGATAGACCGCGGGTCCGTTAGACCGCGGGTCCGATAGTCCGCGGGTCCGTTAGACCGCGGGTCCGATAAACCGCGGGTCCGATAGACCGCAGGCCCGATAGACCGCGGGTCCGATAGTCCGCGGTATGTGTAAAATTATGATCAGGACAACCTAGTGAAATCCATGTCATCAAGAGGTCAAAAGGTCATTGATACAAGTCCATGGGGTTCTATAACAATGACCTACAGGACAAATCGCCCCCTGACATTTACTTCAAGGACAATATTATCTCCATATTTTTATCGTCGGGGACTGTTACACCCCCCCCCCCCCCCGGAAATATGCCCTCTAGACGCCATACGGAGCCTCTAAAATGCCATCGACTTGACGACATGGCGAGATACTTTATCTTGCCATGTCGACTAAATAAGCTTATTATGTCCGCATGACGAGATACGTTATCCTGCCAAGTCAGTCCACTTATAAAACGTTATATGTCAACATGGCAAGATATTGTATCTTGCCAAGTCGACTTAAATAATACATGTCAACATGGCGGTATATCGGGATTCTTGCCGGGACTTGTACACTTCATATCTCGCCATGTGGACATATCGACTTGACAAGATAGAATATATCGCTATGTCGAAATAATAAACTTATTAATTACTTTAATAGGCGGCGGAAGCGGGGGGGGGGCTTTCCCCCTAAATTTGAGGTGGGAGGACGGTCCCCCCTAATTTTTTAGTCTTTTCTACGTCCCCCCCCTAAATTGAGGTAGACCACCCGAGAATATTTTTGCCCCCCCCCCCTAATTTTGGTTGATAACCTTCTTTTTTTTCTTGTCAAAATATTTTGGTGGTCCCTCCTAAAATTTTGGTTGATTTGCTTGTCAATTTTTTACCTGTGTCCATCCCAAAATCTCAGGTGGATCCCCCTAAATGTTTTGCCTTCGGCCGCCAATGATTAATTAAGACATGGTAAGATAAAGTACCACGCCATGTCGTCACGTTAAGGCATTTTCACAATTATTATTTTCATAATTATCTGGGGTAATTGTCTAGAGAGTAAATTTCCGGGGGGGGGGGGGGTAACAGTCCCCGGCGGTAAAAAATATGGGTTAATATTTTCCTTGAAGTAGTTGTCAGGGGGTGATTGCCCTAATTGGGTTATTGTTATAGAACCCAGGCGCGGATCCGGGATTTCAAGGGGAGGGAGGGGGAGCAAATTTGACCTGATGTTTGGCGCCCATGTGTACTTTTCGAAAAATGGCGCCCACTCCCTCCCGGCCAGGCTAACTTAAATTATCTTATAATCACATTAAAAAAAAATAGACCACTTTTTAATGTGTTCTTGAAAAAAAAATCCATGAATACATAAATACCAAAAGGTAGGGGGACACAGGGGCGGTTCCAGCCTTCGCCAATAGGGAGGGGGGGGGGTGGGCGGAAATTAGTTTCAGCCATATTTTCCCCGATCGGCAGCTCGAAGATAATTTTTGTTTGTTTCTTTTGGGGAAATTTTATGTATTTTTTTCCTAAAATTTGAACTGATTCTGGGCAATGTTTGTTATCCTGAAAAAGACATGTATGCAACTTAATAATTACTACGAACGCAAAGCGCGAGGGGAAATGAACTGATGAAAAAGATACCTGTTAAAATAGCATTTAACAATCAAATAATGCGAGCGCGAAGCGCGAGCTGAATCTTTTTGAAATTTTCACCCAAAGAAAGGAAATTCTAAGCACCTTTTTTAACTCAAGCAGAATAGGTATATGAGTAAAAAAAGCAAGCGCGAAGCGCGAGCGGAAAATTTCTAGATTTAGTCCTATAATATTTACTGAACGAGACACTCTATTCATGATTTATAAATCCTAAAAAAATATGAGTATTAATAATGCGAGCGCAAAGCGCGAGCAAAAAAAATATACGTTTTAAAGTGGTACCTGTTAAGGACTGCTTGCTCTTAGCCATGAAGGCGTCACATATTTCAACAATCAAAAAATGCGAGCGCGAAGCGCGAGCTGAACATTTTTGAACTTTTTTAAAGAAAGAATGGAAAATTTCAATCAGTTTTTGTAATCGTGAACAGGATAGCTATGTAATTTAACGATTGATGCGAGCGCGAAGCGCGAGGAGAAAAAAAATCGAGATTTAGACCTAAAAGTGGGCCACTCTGATCATGTTTTGTAAATCATCAAAAGGATGAGTAATATGGCGTCTTCCTACATTAATAATGCGAGCACAAAGCGCGAGCAGAATTTTTTTGATATTGTGATCTGAAACTAGATAATGATTAAAATTAGAGAACAAGTTGGGTATCTGAATAAACATGCGCGAGCGTGTTTCATATTTAGACCTAGAATCTAGGCATTCTAAATACAACTTTAATCATGAAAATCATGAAACTTTGATAGTCCGATCTGACCAAAAAGAGTCAATTTCAGCTTTATAATGCTAGCACTTTGTAGAAAAATTGTAAGGTGGATATGGACCGCACTTAAAAAAGAGCTGATATTATTATTACTTTGAGTTTTGACATAGGACCGGGACATCCTTACGACATGCCATCATATGAAAATGATGACTATCTTCCTATTCATCTTGACAAGCGCGAGATGAAACAAAGGGACAATTTAATTATTAAATTGATATTCATTTAATGCCTAATGAGGGCGCGAAATCTGATGATATCATGGCATAAAACTGGACATTTCACTTTTGTGATTATGAATAGGATGCATCAGTTTATATATTTTTAACCATTAATGCGAGCGCAAGTCGCGAGCTATAATTTTTGATAAACTGTCATGAAAAGGGGATTTTAAGTACTTTGTTGTATAAACAATATTGAAACATTTATATAACTCGCCAATCAAAATGCGAGCGTGCAGCGCTCCAGCTGATGAGGCTTAACAATGACAATCAGACCAGAAAAGGGATATTTTGAAAACTTTATGGAATACACGAAAATATAGGTACCTGATAAATCAAAATTTGCGAGCGCGAAGTGCAAGCAGCAAATGTTAACATTCAAACCATAAAATTGACATTTTTACAGAGCATTTTTTAAAAACCAATTTTAAATTACACAAAATAATGAAAGTTCGATTTCCGAGGTGAAATATGTGTTGTTTATTGACTTCCAAACTTGATATTCGAACTCCATATTGAACAAGATATTTAAATCACGTAATAGGCAATGTGAGCGCGAAGCGCGAGCGAAAGTTTTATATAGTTGCACGAAAGATTCTTTTTATTTTCCAAGTCTTCCCCTCATCTTATTTTATGCCTTCGTCTTCCTTCTCTTCCTATTCTCCTCTCTTTTTCCTCCTTTTTCCTTCTTTCTTTCCTTTTTTTTCTTTTTTTGCTCCGCCAAGAGGGGGGGGGGGAACTCGGCCCCCTGGATCCGCCTATGGGGACAAGGGGCGGGAAAAAAAAGGTTATCATCGCTTAAGTAAGGTCATCTCGTCCCAGAATACATGCTTTATTTCGATTTAGAATGATGTATTTCTATGATTATCAAAGACCAAAATAGTAGGGGGACATTTGATATTGTGTCCCCCCTACTCTTTTGAGTAGGTGGGACACGTCCCCCCTGGGATTTCCGCCCATGATGTAATATCAATGGGAGCGCGAAGCACAAGTGATTGGGGGGGGGGGGGTTCAATTTGGTTTAACTTCTCACCAGAGTAGGCCCTACTAGAATATTGTGAACGGGAGCTGTAGTTTCTGTACTGTTGTTTTAGTATACCCTTCAATATTATCAATGATAACCTCTAGGAAATATGCAATCTCGACTAATTATCCTCATCAGTGGCGTATTTATTCAGCATGGGTGCAGGGGGGGGGGCGAAGGCACCAAGATATAAAAATAAATGAAATGAGGGGGTAGACGTTAAAGAAAATCTGAGATTTTATTCTTGAAAACACATTGAGGTATCTCACAAGGCCTAAATAAATAATGAGAACGCGAAGCGCGATCTGATTTTTTTTAAAAGAAATTTCCTGTATTTTATCTTGAAAGCCTAAGTCAGGGGCGGACCCAGCTTCCGCCAATAGGGGGAGGGGCCATTTTTTTCACCCATATTTTCCCCGATCGGCAGCTCAAAGTAGATTTGTCCAAGTGCCGTAATGAGCCAACAATTTCGAGGGGGCTCGATATGGCGTATCACATAAAATTAATAAGAAGTTGGCAGTGAGCGAAGCGAGCAAGCAAATATGTTGACACTTTTATTACAAAAATACAAGGTTGTGATAGATTTTTTGACATAATATTTGGAAAATAATAGTATATTTCATCCTAATCCCTTTCCTTTTCTCTCTATTTTTTCTTAGCTTTGATTCTCTCTTTTTTGTTGGGGGGCAAACGCCCATGTCCTAACAGTCATTTCCTAGATTTACTTTATAAGCAACATAAATGTGTTATAATCTCATAAGCCATATGCAAGCTAAAACTTAAATTTCATGTATATTGTCCTGAAAATTTAACATTCTGGGCAACGTTTGAGAACCTGAACAGGACGCGTATGTAACTAGATAATTACCATGAGCGCGATTCGCGAGCAGAAATGTTGAATAATATGGACTGGTCGAAAAGTTAGTCATCAAGACGATACATATTTCAACGATTAAACTGAAATTTTTTGATATTCCAACCTAAAAAGATGAGATTTCAAATCCCCCAATGGGACATTCGACATTTATTTCCATCTCTCCTTTTCTTATCTTTCTTCCCATCTTTCTCTCTTTTTAATATAATTCTCTTCCTATTTTTTTTCTTCTTTTCCTTTCTTTTCTTTTCTTTCTTTTCCCTCTTCCTCTTTTTTTCTCTTTCCCCCATTACTTATCCCTCTTTCATTTTCTTTCCTTTCCCCTTTTTTCTCTTAATTTTTTCCTTCTCTCCCCCCCCTTCCACTCTCTCTCTTTTTATTCTCTTCTTTTCCCCTCTTCCTCTATCTCTTTTTTTTCTTATCTTTCTTCCCATCTTCCTCTCTATTTAAATATTCTTCTTTTCCTCTTTTTTTTCTTCTTCTTTTTCCTCCTTTTCCTTTCTCCTAGCTTTCTTTTCTTCTCTTCCTTTTCCCTCCTCTCTTTTTTCTCTTCTTTCCCCCTGTTCTTCTCCCTTTTTCTTTGTCTTTCCTTTCCCCTCTTACTCTCTTTTCTATTATCTTCTTTTTCCATCTTCCTCTCTCTTTTTACTCTCCTTTTCCCCTCTCCCCCTCTTTTTTTGAGCGGGGGGGGGGGGGGGTGCGTGAGGCAGTTTCCCCTCGCCCCCCCATGGATCCTCACCTGATAGAACCCCATGGTCTCGTATTATTTGACCTTTGGACCTCTCGATGACATTTGATATATCTGATCATAATTTTACACGCACTGCGGACTATCGGACCCGCGGTCTATCGGACCCGCGGTCTAACGGACCCGCGGTCTATCGGACCCGCGGTCTAACGGACCCGCGGTCTATCGGACCCGCGGACTATCGGACCCGCGGTCTATAGGACCCGCGGTCTATCGGACCCGCGGTCTATCGGGATGTCCCCGACCCCCCCATGCAAAGAGGTACAAAATCAATTAGGAGCTTCCATGGTAAAAGCTTTAATTTATCCACCTCGATTGATCCATATCCTTAAGATTCTGGGAAAGGTGAGATAGATTATCATTACTCCTAGGTTGTAACACCCAGGCGCGCCGGAACACTTTCAGTTTGGGGGGGGGGGGGCAAAAATCCCAAAGGGGGCACAATATTTTTGACAGTGTGAGATACCGAAGGGATCGAGCGGGAGAGGCTGTGAGACCCCCCTCCCCCGGTAAGGACTTTGTGTAAAAATGGAGTATAAAAGTTGCGTTTCTTGAGAATTAAACAGTCTTGGGTTTTTTTTTTTTGCTCCTTCTGTTTCCTCCCTTCTGACCCAGAGTAGTGTTTATCATGATCAGTGTCGCAGTTCCAGCAAATTACGAGCCTTATTGCAAACGAAATTGTTTCAAACCAATGTAATATAGGCATTTTAAAGACTTTAAGATGACCAACATGACCGTACGCAGCCGGGGGCCGCCGATCGAGAGGGCAAAATTCACAAAATTCACCAAAAGTGTGCACGAAATCCTTCAATTTTATTCTAGAAAATGTTTAAGCTGCCCCATCACAAACCCCTCGCTCTTAAGTTTCTCCGAAAATTTAGGTCTTGCAGCCCCACCCACTCCCGGATTGTTTTTTCTATTTTTGCAAACGTCCATGAATAACAAAAGCTGGGATGAACCAGAGAACATAGCTGCCATCTCGATCTGATTAGTAACAGGTAATGGGAAGAAGTTTTGGAATCTAAAATACATAAGTGCTATATCATATGAGCTGAAATAGTATCAAACAAAACGCCTTCCAATTATGCCAATGAAAAGGAATAGAGGAAAATACGGGGCTATGAAAATATCTTAAGATTTTTTTTATAGTAGAGCAGTACTGTAACGCTTATTTTTTCTTTTATATTCTTTAGTTACATTTTTATTCATATCTCGGATAATATGAGTCCGGTCAAGAAGAAACTTTCACAGATGATTCTATTTTTTTCATGTCTAAACATTATCTCAAGTTGCTTCGAGTGGGATTCACCATTTTCACAAATGATTAATTATATTCCTCTACACACGATTATTCTGCCTGTAATTTTCTGATGGCATGTCTATATCGAGTTGAAATGACCTTGGTATATTTTTTAGGCACTGACTTGTTAGCACTGTATTAACTCAATTTATATTTAATTGAAAATGAAATAATTGAAACAAGTTTCTCGAGATGTTATGATTTCTGGGCTTGACAGCTATGACATAGATTCCATAATTATGTTGCTCGAGTAACTAGTGTTCACGCGCGTTATCATAAACCTAGTCATTGGTGGACCACTATCAATTTGCCATTCGCTTTTAGTCTGAAATGTATTCATTAAAAGGTTAAACGTTATCACACTGTTATAAGATGGAAAGGGGCTTATCAAAGGTATGTTTCACAGATCAGAGGAACTGTTCGTCGAAAGACGCGAGGCTTACTATGATAATGTATTTGCCCCGTCAGGGGCAATTTTTTTTTCATTTTTGACAATGGAAATGACAATTTTCAGGCAGAAAAGTGCCTTCGTTTGCTTTTGTCCTTAAATAATTTATCATTTTTCTACTTTCAGGGGGGCACATTGGGGGGGTGGAACTCTCGTTTTGCCCTCCAAAAAATTTTTATTTGGGGGGGGGGGGGCAAGTGCCCCCCCCCCCGCTTCCGACGCCCTTGGTAACACCCTTCCAGGCGCTAGGCCTCTCTCTCCGATCACCCCCACCCCCATGTGCAGCCCCCTTGACCCCGACCCATCCCAGCGCTAGCTACAGCTGTCATGTTTATGGACGAAAACGCGAGCCGACAATGTCAATGTCATGCAAAACACGCCTCGACATAATAAGGAAAGGGAAGAAATGTGGAAGGTTCTAATCGGATGGCTGTATTCTAAAGGTGAGTCGAACTCTAGGCAAGAATTCCATATTGAAAAAAAAAAGAAAACGGTATTCTGATAATCTACGGTACAACCTAACGTTATGATGATCGTAGTTTGAAGTACCAACACGAAAATCTGTGTATGGGAACCACACATTGTCCCCTAACCCAGGCCAGGGATCAGGGAGCTCCGGTCCGCTTTGCGGGCCGGAGCTCCCTGGGTTAATTGTCACCCAACGTATGCTACATTGAAAGGGGGTCCCATGGCCATGTCTATGCACCCAACCTTCTAAGATAAGATTGAACATGATTTTATTTGGCCAAGTCGTGGTTTTGATTTTGGGAACCACTCGTAGATTTGCATACGCGCACTTACAGTAGAGCCTGAGGTGCACGGCCAATATTGGAGACTGTCTCCAATGTGGGAAATTATCTCCAATATCAGAGACTTTTGTAAAAAAATTGGGTATCCAATTTCAGAGACAGTCTCCAGTTTTGGAGACTAATTTCCTTTGTTTACATTTGGGGCAAAAGGATTACCTTGGCGGCAAATAAAAATGTGATAAGCAGATTCCTCATGACAAGACAAATTACCCCTTTTCACCGTCTACTTTAAAAGTTCACCGCCTACTTTTGTTTTGATAAGGATTTTTGTTGTCAATCACACACAAAACAAATGGGCTTCTGACCTCAGTGAGACAAAATTTTTGGTGGAAAAAATCATGCTTTTGTTGGTGTTGTTTCTTTTGTCCTTTTGCAAAGCAAGTCTCCAATGTGGGAGATTGTCTCTCCTATTGGAGAGAGTCTCCCATATTGGCCGTGCGCCTCTATTGACTTGTGTACAAAGTGAATGGAGGTGGAAATAGGGAACCATGCATGTGACTGAATAAAGTGCTGCTGTATGAAGTGAACGGTGGTTCCCTTTATCACGATAATGCCTTTTTTATTTTATTTCAGAAATTTGTATTTGATAATGTTCCCTGGCCTAGGCTGGAATCCTAACGTTAGATTTATATTCTTTTGATGACAATTGACATGAATGATGAATTGATGATATTGATAAGTATAGTTTAAGACTTAACCCTATCTAGGCCGGGGGGGGGGCCTCGGAGGCCCCCCCCTCAACAAATCGCGCAATATTTTCGCCGCGCGAAATTTTTTGACCGCGCCACTTGCTGACTTTTTACTTTCAAGTCTTGCGCAACTTTTGAGACCAACTTTGCGTCCTCCGGGTACGTGGTTCCGAAATTACGCAACATTATGTAAGTGCATGTCAGACCGAAAATTGCTCAAAAACGTGATTTCGTGTACAAAGTCAATGCAAATTGTGTTTTCAACCAAAATTCATAAATGTATGATTATTTTTAGTTTTGCTGCTCTAAATGTATTTATTTTATGCTTTTTATGATCACAGAAGAGTCCCCAACAAATTTCATTGAAAAAACAATGAAAAACAAAAGGTCAAAAAACAAAGAAATACATAAGAAATTGCAAAAAACAATAAAATACATAAGAAAATGATTTGATATCGCAATTTTTTTCATGTACACTTGCTAAGAACACCACAAAGAGTTTCTATACCAAAAATTAGTACATTTGGAGCTTTATTTAGGGAGTTAGAGGAAAAAGTATGATTTCGCATACTAATTACGCATAAATTAGCATAATCACTTAATAGCGACTCGCACGAAAAAAATTACTATACAATCTTGGAGATTATGTCCCAGGCAACCAGCATGCCAATTTTCGGCGCGATCGCGCAGTCGACGGCCGAGATCTTAGGGGGGGGCCTGGGAGGCCCCCCCCCGGCCATATGAACTCCCAAAATACCCCGGCCTAGATAGGGTTAAGGGCAGAAAATCTAATGTTGAGATTACGGTATAGTATAGTCAGATAATTAACATTTTACAAATTAGACCCTGGCCTTTGATTTTGTTCGAAAAACTCGGCCAGTCATGTTTTTAGATTGCCATGATCATGATGATTGAAAAACAATGGTGCCTCATCATGTCTGTGCACCCATGCACTTTACACACAATTCTGGGATTTTCGTTTCGAGGCCGGCGTCATATATGAATTGCCTGAAGTGAAATTCATTGTTTTTTCAATTTCACCATTCAGTCTTGTCTTGTCTTTCCGTTAATGCCCACAATCATTATGTTGGTTATTATGGCATACGAATGTAAAAATTGACTTGACCTGAATTTTGCCAGGACCTGCAGCAGTGCAGGTGCAATACACTAGATGAACACCCTACTCTTTGATGAATAGTGTATTGGTTTTAACATGCATAGGTTGTGACTCTCCTATACACGGGACCAACATTTGCATCCTTTCCAACTGTATTCACACCTGCACTGGATACAGTGTAACCCATGGAACTCTTTCCCGCCCGCTACGCGGGAGCCCAGGAGCTTACCGTGTAATTGACCATACTTACGGGACTAGCGTGAAGTATGGTCAAAATAATTCTCCGAATAAATAGTTAAAATAGAAATTAAGCACTTACCACGATTATATGGATGAAAGTCTAACGAGTGGCAGTTTCCTGACATCTGGGCACAAACTGGAACCCCCCAAAAATGAAAAGTTCTCTCCTTCTACCCCGTCTCGATCGGCCATTTTTGTGATGAATCGTAACAAAAAGGCCAATCGAGACTGGGGTAGAAGGAGAGAAATTTTAGTTTTTTTGAGGTTCCAGTTTGTGCCCAGATGTCAGGAAACTGCCACTCATTAGACCTTCATCCATATCGTGGTAAGTGCTTAATTTCTATTTTAACTATTTATTTGGAGAATTATTTTGACCATACTTCACGCTAGTCCCTTGAGTATGGTCAGTTACACGGTAAGGTCCTGGGATCCCGCCCGCTATGCGGGCAAGAGTTCCCTGGGTTAGATACAGTGGTGAGGCACGCGAACACACGACACAGAGCGTCAGATTTTTTTGTTAGACGCATTTCGGCATGAGCATGTCTCGAACCCCTCACATTGAGATCTACGACCTTATCTGAAACATGCGCTCTAACCCACTGAGCTATGCTGCCTCCCCTTCCATTGTGTTGTGAGTCTATTTATTGCAGTGTAAAACTTGTGTTCAGTGTGCATCTTTGTCTAGAATGGCGCAGATACACATGTGCGCAGACAAGGGGACTGCGTGGACTTGGAGGACCTTTTTTTTAATTCATCTATTTTTATACAAATAATTCATGCAGCCGAGTGCTTTAGTGGAAATGCAGAGCATGCAAGGTTTCTTTAGATAGGTGTTAAGCTGTGCACAAGCCACTGGCGGCGAGTGCCCAGTGTGCACCATCTGAAGAAACCAATTTTTCTCTGCATTGACTTTTCTTTACGCACGACAGAGCAAGTGCATTATTTGTTTATAAAATAGCAGCACAGAAACAAATTCTTAAAAAGTTACAGTACTGTTTTGTTGGACTTCTCCCAGGACTTTTACCGCACTGGTCTGCCTTAGCGTGCAATGTCAATTTTCGTTGCGCACCTTTTGCACTGCCGTGCATGCACAAAAAAGTTGGATGTCATGTGATGCGTATTGGCCAATCGCTATGCTAGAAATAATACACCTATTTTATAACACTCAATGAAAATAAAGACTTGTAGGCCTATACAGGTAAATAAGAAATTACATAATGGCAAGAAAGAACAATACAAAGTAACAAAAATCATAATACTGTAAAATAATGTACAAAACAGGCTTTAAAGACCTGTTGGATCTTAGAAGTTCCAGCCCAGTAAAGAAAGAGAAGGCTGGTCTGCAAATTAGAACATACAGAGACAAAAAAAACCAACTTACATTTGAAAAAAATAAGTGGAAATGAAGTGTTTGGGAACCTTTCTAGAAAAAATGATTGAAAGAAGGTTGAGGACTAACATGTGTGGAGAGTTACAGAAAATTGACAGGTGAAATTAGTGAGAATACATGAAGAGGAAGGCAAATATAGACATTATAGTCATGTTGCAGTTACTTAGTTATTGAATATTGAGTGGGAACAAGGTGAACAGAATTTCTTTGTACTAAAGTTGAAAACTATTACCATAAGGGATAAACTGGTTTTAAGTGTAGAGGGAAGGGATTTCCATAACTTGGGACCTGAATACATAGTGTTTTTTTTAACGGAAGGCATACATGTACATGTATGTTAAAATCGAATTGACTACGGGTTTGGTGAGAATGGGTAGGAGGGCCTAGGCTAATATTGAGACAAAAATGTATGAACGCACCAGTAAATCACGTCCATGTTACCACTTTCTAACCATGAATTGCGATTTTTTACCAGGTGAAAGGGCGATGAGACAAGTTCTAATATTCAAACTGAACCTGTGCCGAACTATCATAGGTTTTATTGTTTTTTTAAAATTGTTTCAAAGTAGCTTTGTACCCCCCTCATCTTCCCATTGTTATACGTCTCAGAGCTGATCAACTTGACCAATCAATTTCCATTTCTTCTTTACCTTTTTGCAGAAATCTCTTGAACAATAGATTTTGTAAGATGCATCAGTTTAGAGACTAATATGTTAGGAATGAACTTGGCTTGCAGTGAACTACAGTTCTTCCACCGAGGCCTTCCTGCTGTTCTACATGTGTGCATTGTCCACCCAGTAGTGGATGTTAGACCTCGGTAAGTACTTCTTCAATAGACCTGGGTCCAAAACACAAAGGTTAGTGATTAATAATAACAATTCTGATTGGTTCCTAGTCATTCAGCTGAGCAAAATGTGCATGCAAGGATGTTCTTGATAGGCCGTTTCATTTAGCGATTAATCGCTGATCTTTTTCTTCTGGGGCCTTGGTGGGTGTTTCATAAAGCTGTTCTTAAAGTTATGCATGACATAAGACTGGAACATGTTCTTAGGTAGGAAGTCAACTACATCTATCACATAGCTCAAGAAATGGTCACCAGTTTAGCTTAAAGTCATTTGTAATGAATAGCTTCATGAAACACGCATCTGGTTATGGTGATTTTTTATCATACTTTTTAACCTTTGCTGTACCAGGGCGGTTTTCGATATCAATTTTATCTCTTTGGAAAAAATGGATCAGATCTCACTATCTCCCATATCTAGAGATGTAGGTAATATAATTTTGTCAGTATGGACATATCCGGGGCATTTCTAATTATTGGTGTGCTGTGCTAATGCCCTTGTTTTGCTTTATAGAAAAGATGAATTTGTAAACTTGATATAAGGTAGGTTCTGTTAATTCCTCTGCTGCATCAATTTCTACCAAATTCTAAGTGAATTGGTTCCAAATATTGGAATGGATAGTATCATTGACACAAATACTCAAATATTATTCCCTTGGGATATTTAAAAACTTTTCTGTCCTAATATCAGGATTCAAAATGATGCCAAAAGCTTAGACATTAGGAATATATTTTGTTTTCCAAAGAAATTCCTATAATGTTGCATTATATTGATAAAGCATTTTGTCTACGGACAATGTTTTTTGCAGGGCACCGTTTTTTCCCTGTAGATCTCATTTTTTTGCATTTTGTATCTACTGTCGGACTAATCTGTGCTATTATGATTTTATTAACCAGGCTAAAGATATTTATTGAGGATAATGATACTTGGAATGGATATGGTGATCACAACCTTTTCTGTGCTACTGCTACATTTCATTCAGGTGATACAGTGCTAGTGGAGGTTGCCTAGCACGTTGACTCATCCGCAGGGTGTATACCACCACTTGCAATGTTATCTGTATCACCTGATGAAGTGTAGCCGGAGCACACAAAACATGATCACCATGTCCGTGTTGACCACCCAATGCAACATTAGATGAAATAAGATTACAAAAATAACCAGTTGTAGGTGAAGCTGTCAAGATATTAAAGGGGAATCCAACCCAAATAAAAACTTGTTTTTATAAGGAAAAGAAAAATCAGACAAGTTGATAGCTGAAAATTTGAACAATATTGGACAAACAACAAGAAAGTTAAGAATTTTTAAAAGTTGTAAATATTGGTAATCACTATACCCATGGAGACTTCAAATTGGCCACATATGGGATGTCATAGTGATGTAAGGCAAGGACTACTCTTCCATGTACTCCAATGCATATTATGGCTAAATTATCATTTTTCCCAAAAGTTTTATTTCAAATTATATTTTTCTGTCATGAGGACATAAAACAATATACTACCTGGGTTATATTGAGATTACAGCCCCAGGGTAATGGGTACTTGGGAGAAAACCACAAATCCCTGATAATAAAGTACATGGCCTATGGGAAAGTTGTCCTTGCTTCTTGTCATAATTTACTTACCCAGTTGCCAATTTGAAATCTACATAGTATTAGTGATCTCAATTTTAAAACAGCAATAACTTTCTTATTGCTTGTCCGATTTCTTTCAAACTTTCACCATTCTGTTTGATTTATTTTTCTCCTTCCCAACACACCATTTTATGGCCAAGGCTGGATTCCCCTTTAACACACATTGTGTATTCTGTATGTCTTTTCTGCAGATGGGAATCTGATTGCAGCTGAACTAAAGGTTCATCTTGTCCTGTTATGACTGCTTTTGATGATCATTACTATCAGCAAACTTATGGTAACCTCTCCGCAACATTCCAGCCAAAGAGAATTGCAAAGTACCCCCACAGTTTCCCTCGGTCCCTCCAACGGATCGCAGAAATCTCAAGACAAGAATTTCCACCTTTGCGGACTGCGAATCTATAAATGGGTATTGTGTTGATCACGATCCACTCTGTACAAGTATTACAGTCTAGTGAGTGAGCCAGGCATCCTTGCGACACTGCTGCTGCAGAATTTTGAATAATATCAACCAACGACAGCTTGCATATTTAAGACTACAATTCTGTATGAAATTTTCATTTTGATTTGAAGAATGTAGCAATTCACAAGGAAAAGTGAAACGTTCAGTACTATGGTATTGTCAATTTGCATTTATACCGCTTGTTTACTTGTAATATCGTACTATTGAGAATAATCTGCTTATTTAGTTATAGTACTATCAATTGCCATTGAATATTGATTTTATTGTGTCTTTTATAAATTTTGACATTGTTTTGTTTGACAACAGCTGTTTACCATTTTGAAGGAAGTACATACATTTTGCATTACGGGTCAATCATGATTATAACGCGTAGTAGCAATACCCAATTAACAGTCACAGGAACTTCTAGGGTAAAGCGGAAGTCCATCCACAAGTCCGTTTGCCCTTGCTGTCGCGAACCTGACGTGAAGGTCACTCCAAAAAAGCCAAAGGTTGTTAGAAAAGTTAAGAAGAAATCTTCTCATTGCAATGTTTGTGGGGTGGATTTTTCTATTCACACTAACCTGAAGAGACATAAGAGAGTCCATACAGGCGAGAAGCCATTCCCTTGTCAGCAATGCCAGAAGAAATTTGCCAACGAGGCCAACAGGACAAGACACGAAAACGGCCATGCGGGACTGAAGCCGTTTGAATGCGACGAGTGCGGGAAAACATTTTCCCGCAAGGAAGGGCTGGCAAACCACGAGAGGATTCATTCCAATTCCCGACCTTATACGTGCAAGTATTGCCCGAGGACTTTCCGGCATAGGTCCCACGTGTGTGCCCACGAGCGCTTTCACACGGGTTACCGTCCTTTTAAGTGCGAGCAGTGCGGCAAGTCCTTCACGCAGAATGCAGATCTGAAGGCGCACATGCGCGTCCATACCGGGGAACGACCTTTCACGTGCTCCGTCTGTAACAAGTCGTTCACGAGACGACCGATTCTGATTCGGCACCAGCTAATCCACACAGGCCTCCGTCCATACCACTGCAAGGAATGCGGGAAGACGTTCCTCCAAGATACGCACCTGAAACGCCACGCCATCATCCACACGAAAGAGAAACCTTTCCAGTGCGAGCAGTGCGGGATGCGCTTCAACGTCAAGTCCAACCTCCGTGCCCACGAACGCCTCCACCTTGGGTTAAAGTTCACCTGCGACATATGCGGGAAGGAGCTCCAGCATCGCGCATCTCTCATCCAGCACCGACGTCTGCACACTGGGGAGCGCCCCTTCGCCTGTAACTACTGCATGAAGACGTTCAACTCCAGCACTCGCCTCAAGCAACACGTCCGGCTGCATACTGGCAGCAAACCGTATGCCTGTGACGTCTGCGGGAAAGCTTTCCGTACTAGCAGCGATCGGGTGGTTCACAAGCGTATACACAGTGGCGAGAGACCATTCTTGTGCAGTGGATGTGGAAAAGGCTTCATCAAAACCAGCGCGCTCACAAAACATAGGAAATTCCAATGTGATGGAGTTTGATGGTAATGTTTATATAGTATGTTCTAAAGGAGAATAAAACCCTGGGAACAAGTTGAAAAGTGTGAGGAAAAATAAAAAAATAATAAAGTTTTGAACATTTAAGTGTTGACATCCCTAATAAAGTGGACATCCTCCCATATTTGTTATTCTTACAAGTATTATGAAATGGGTCCCGTGGAGTGCAATCCATTTTCAACAATGACAATCTCTGTTCAGAAAATAGTTGATTTTTTAGTCAACCTTAAAAATAAAAGTAATACCAACTGAGATCTATATACATGTATATGTAAAAATGGTGACTGAGACAAAGTCACCCCAGCCACCCCCTCCCACCAGAAAATTAGCACAAGTTGTGTTCAAGTTGTGCCTCGTTTTAGATATTTAATTTTGGAGTCAGGTGATAAAATGTTACATTCAATATAGTTGTTCCTGTGGGCTCACCGAAAATGGTAGTGTTGTTGCCTACACTCAACTCTCATCATGAAGGAGTGCGTTATCTAGTGGGCTTCACTTTTGAGCACAACTGTACTATATACATCTACAGGGAAGAAGTTTTACCCATTGAAAGCAACTAAGAAATGTTGAGAGGGATAATGCTTTCTTTTTAACTGCTTGATAACATCGCATACATTCGTAATTCCAAAGCTTGGTTGGATATTCCGAAGGTTCGGATATTCCGAAGGTTCGTATTTCCGAAGGTTTGTTAGTCCAGAAACGAAATGAGGTTTGTAATTCCGAAGGTTCGTTAGTCCGAAAATGAAAATGATTAACGAACCTTATTTCGTTTTCGGATTAACGAATCTTTGGAACATCGAACCTTATTTCATTTTCAGATTATCGAACCTTCAGAATAACGCCACGAATGTTCGGAGTAACGAACCCTTTTACGTTTTCGGATTAACGAACATCGAGTATAGGCAATTTACGTGTTTCAGAATAAAGAACCTTTGGAATTATGAATCTTCGGAATTATGAAGTGTAACCGGTAAGATAGGTCAGTAATTTATTTTTGCGATATGAATTCATTGTGTACCAAATCAGTGTGTTATCATTTACAGAAACATACATACCAAGACGGTTTATTTTCATTCGGTCCAATTGCCAACTCGACTACTATCATTTGGTCTACCATCAGTTCATTTACCATCCACATGGTCTAAGTCCCATTTCGTCCACTCATCATTTCATCTAATAACCAGTTGGTCCAATAACCAGTTAGTCCTATACTATGTGGTCTAATTGGACTAAGTTCCGGTAAAAATGATTGAAAATAAATTAGATACGAGACCAACTGGTTATGAGACGAAATGGTCATAGACGAATTGGTGATTTAATAGACCAAGTGATGATTGGACCAAATGGTTATTAGACCAAATAGTTGTTAGACGAAATGTAGATGGACAGAATGGTATTAGAGTAAATGAAGGTAGACCATGTGGTGAGTGGACAAATTGGCAATTTACCACACTAGTGAGCATGTAGCATTGTGGGTTGGAAACCAGGCCAGACTTAAAGGTAAATGCTAGTTTTGGTAACAATATCAAAATGAGTTCGTACAGAATCCAATGAAATAACCACTAAAGCGTCTGTTTGTATAAATAAAACGCATGTGCCAAAGGATTCTGGAAGAAATTGTGTAATTGCTGAGAAATCAGCAAATAAGCACGGGATTCGGGTAGGGCGTCGGGCCCGACGCCCTAAGCAATAATTATACATTGTCCCACGTGCGCTTATCTGTGTTGGGGATTTTCGGTGTGAACATTTTTCAGCGTAGATTTCAAGATTTCACAAAGTCCAGTTAATGTAACTGTACCAGATCTAGATCCTCGATGATATACTGGCAATTAAGCCTTGTTTTACAGACTTTCTCATGAAATCAGTGTTAACTGCAACTACTGGAATTTCTCTTTAAGCAGTTGAGAACTGGAGGTGCTGCTGTTCGAGCCTTCTGGTTCGTATATGCTTTGTAACTCAGAAATGCCATATTTTTTGGATGAAATGAATCTTGTTTGCAAACCCTGTAGTATTATTAAAAAATAAATCATGAAAAAAGGGAAAAGCCTGTTTTTTGGTGCAGATTACATAGCTCATCATGGAATAAGTGATTAAAGGTATTGTTTAAATTTGTGAGCAGCTGATTTAAAAAATTCTCAAACCAAGATGAAACATGTGTACAAGTGCATGTATTAGAACTCATAAACCCTGAAAACAACCATTATTGAGAATGAAAAGCTAAAACTACAAGGCAAACCCCGATTCTGTAAATAGGCGTCTTATAGACACCTAAATAGTACACATAAGTGTATGGGATGAAATTAAGATGGTGTTTCCGGTCACTTTATATTTCAATTTTTGAAGCACTGAATAATTATTTTCGAACGCAATTTTTTCTGGGCTTCATTTTTGTAACATATCACAGAGACAGGAGTCACAGGTGACAAGTTTGACCTTCTAGCTCAGATGTTTTAAAAGTCAAACCAATGTTAACCAATCACTGTAATGACTGTAGGTAGGTAATTATGATCATGTTTTGTTATTGTTATTATTGTTAATTATTACCATGGTTGCCATTCATTATTATCAATGTCATAGAGAAAATAATTGACTATTTAGTACTATTACATATACATGTATGTGTGTCAGTACTTCAGATTGTGTGATGTTACTAGTACTGCTCAACTATTCTGTTTCATGTACTTTAAATTATATAGTACTATTGATTAGGGGCATTGATATTTTAATTCAGTTGTTAAATATGAAAATTGCAGTTTTAAGGTTTCAATAGAACAGTTCGAAGTTACCTAATGAGCATTTTGGGTCAATTTCCCTTTCATTTCTTTCATTATGATAGGCAGATTTCAAAGCAAGATATTACGTAAGCTTGCCTTACATAGCTGGATGAAGAAATTGAATAGACCAGGTGACTGCAATACACGAAGCACACCAATGAACACTACATGAAGGTATTTGTTGCATTCCTACTTTGAATGCATTAGAATGTTGTTATAACGATGTACTTGGCCAACTGTGAAATACCAGTCGCTAGTGTAGACGCATTTTTGCTTTTTGTGGATGTGATGAAAAACAGAATTAAAAAGAATATACACTGTAAAAAACTGTGATGTTAAAACTGACACCAACTGTTGTTAATGGAGGACCACACCCTGAGGTGTTAAAATAACACCCTAGAGATTGAACATAACACCAAGGAGTGTAAAAACAACCATAGGTGTTGTAATAACACCTACATGTATAACTAACCTAAAACTAACACCACCAATTTAACACCGGTGTAAAATAACTGGTGTGGTCCTCTATGTACACCGGTTAACACCACAGTTTTTGCTGTGTATGAATAATCAAGACATCACGGTTGGTGCTTATCTCATTGAATATTAATGTCACTTTGGTACCAATGACCTTCTGATCATGCGCAGAATGGAAACACCGCACTGGCTTATTGTGATGTCATTAATTTAAGTACTTTAAAGAATGGAGTCATGAAAGGTGAATTGACAACTTACCGTTTCTAAAGAAGTTCAAAATGCAACGGGTGAACTTCAGCCTTTGACGGTGATCTGCGATGCTGCTGGTGTTGTGTGAGAAAAAACGGATTGTTTTTCTAAGGGAAATATTTTCCATTCAATTTTAAAACAAAGCAATGTTAATATTAAGCACAGGACAAAATTACCAAAGCCTTATTTTGAATATGTCCTGAATATCTTTGCTAAGTATTGTTTGATAAAACTTTTAGACTGTTCAATTTGTGATGAGAAAATAAGTCCTATTGTAAGTTGTTTTTATTGTAATTACTTCAAAGTTTGCTTGAATTCAATTGCATAGTCTTCTTCCTGTAAAGTTTAAGGCATGGTCACACCTGCCGAGCGTTGTTTGAGCGGTCGTGGAGCTGTAGGGAAAGAGGGTCGAATTTCGCTCACAAAATTTGGGGAAAAATCGAAAAAAAAACAATCGAAATAAAAAATGGTAAACGGTAGGTAGCGAGCGGTGATGATTTTTTTCTCTCCCCTCCAACAACGCTCGGCAGGTGTGACCATGCCTTTAAAGGCCTGGTCACACCGCCCGAGCGTTGTTGAAGCGGTCGTGGAGCGGAGAGAATAAAAATCATCATCGCTTGCTACCGTTCACCATTGTTTTTTTTTTATTTTTCTCCTAATTTTGTGAGCGAAATTCGACCCTCTCTCCCTACCGCTCCACGACCGCTCCAACAACACTCAGGCGGTGTGACCAGGCCTTAAACATATGCAACCTTATAGGCTTTACCATATATCCCCACTTGTTCTTTTGTATTTTATTGTATGAAATTAGGTTTTTATTCATTTTTTTTCCTCCAAGAACTAGAAAAAATTGATTGGCAACTGATTTAGTGCATTAGATACTTATTGCTGCAACTTATTTTATTATAAGGGAGACATATTATTCATACAAGTATGAAATGATAGCAAAATGTAATAACAGAAGAAAACGGAAAGTGGAGATGTGACATTATCACCCCACCTCATGAATATCCATGACGGCTGTTTTCACAAAATATTGCTAAACTTTAAACTTCAATAACTTTATTATTTGTTATCCGATTTTGATGAAATTTTTGGCATATTGCTCAGTGAATCATATGCTATGTATTAAGATATAAATATTTTCAGCCCGGACCCTCCCTTTAAGTCAAACATAAAGTCTAACCTACAAGCCGAGCCTACAAAACTAAATAAACATTGATGCTGTACATTATTTTGAACCGAAAACTCCATAACAATTCTAACTCTAACCAGACACCATCTGAGATGTCCTGAGCTAATGTTGTGCCATCATATTTAGATTATTTTAGATATTGGATGTTTTTTATCATTTGTTGATGTTTGGTAGAATTGTTTCTTGGTGCTGTTTTGTTATTATGTACAGTATATTACTGTCAGAATCATTTGAAATAAATATGTTAATTGGAAGGAATTTTGATAGTTTGATGCAATTTTTTTTTTATTGCCGAGTGATTTCAAGTTCAGTGTTGACGTCATGTTTGGTGTAAAATGGGAATGAAATATTTGAAACAAGATGGTTTGTGTGGAAAGAGAAAAATCAAAGAATAATATCAAAGACAGTTTGAGAAAATCGGACAGATAATGAGAGAAAGTTATGAGCATTTGAATATTACGATCACTAATGCTATGGAGATCCTGCCATTGGCAATGCGACAAGGATGTGTGATGTCACGTGTGAACAACGTTCCCTGTGGGGGACTATAAAATACCCTCAAAATGTCTCTTTTTGCTTTTTCTTATGATGATACAAACTCGTTATCCATTATGTATTCTTAAAAATATGTATTACATGCCCTCATGTAAACAGAACACATGATTTATGGATAGATGTGATAAAAGAGGCAATTCTAGTGCAATATATACTAAAGTAATGGGGAGACTTGTTCACGATTGACATCACACATCTTTGTCGCATTGCCAATTTGATGATCTCCATAGCATTAGTGATCACAATATTCAAATGCTGGCAACTTTCTCATTATGTGTCTGATTTTTCTCAAACTTTCGTTGATCTGTTTCTTTGATTTTTCTATTTTCACACAAGCTATCTTGTTTCAAAGGTTTCATTCTCCTTTAAAGGTCAATTCCACCTCAGAAAAACGTTGATTTGAATCAATAGAGAAAAATCAAACAAGCACAATGCTGAAGATTTCATCAAAATCGGATGTAAAATAAGAAAGTTATGACATTTCAAAGTTTCGCTTATTTTTAACAAAATAGTTATATATGAACGAGCCAAAATGAAAGAGTTGATGATGTCGCTTACTATTTCTTTTGTTTTTTTATTATTTGAATTATACAATTTTTCAATTTTTACGAATTTGACGATTAGGACCTTGCCTGAAGCACAAAATGTTAAAATAATGGAATTCCACGTGTTCAGGGAGGAATGAAACTTCATTTCACATGACAATGACGAGAAAATAAAAATATTTCATATAATAAAAAAAGAAAAATTGAGTGAATGACATCATCGACTCTCATTTGGATGTAGCTGGCTCGTTCATATAACTGTTTTTGTGAAATGAAGCGAAACTTTGAAATGTCATAACATTCTTATTTTAAATCCGATTTAGATGAAATTTTCAGTGTTATGCTTGTTGAATTTTACTCTTTTTATTCAAATCAAGTTTTTGTTGGGGTGGACTTGTCCTTTAACAAAATCCACCATCTGACCAAATGGTATTCCGTTAGATTTTCCTTGTAAAGACCAAATTAAATTGTTTTTTTTTCCTTATTTACATCAGATACGGAAAGGTTTCCGAAAAACCTTTCTTTATATTGGCACATTGATCTCGAAGAAGGTTTATACAACCTCTCTCCATCGATCGCCACGGGCATAGTATGACACACTGTACAAGTTGTCTACGGCTCATCACAGTCTTATAATGAATCGGCAGATTAGCGAGTGTCCGTCATAAAGTTACTCGCTGACAAAATTATAATTTCAACGAGTTTTGTAAAACTAGTCAATTGAGATGAAATGTATAGCTATATGTATAATTTACTATTAATAATGTTAGTTACTAAATATAAACCATCCTATTTAAAGTATTTTAAAGTATTCATTTCAAGCAACTCATCAAAATGAAAATATTAACAGAAAAAAGACGTTGTCAAAATACACTAATTCACTCTGTAATCTTGCCATTCTTACATTTGCGCTTTTTTTCAATGGAAATCGATTACAAATTAAAGTAAAAAAAAAAAAAAGAAGATATCTAAGGTGCCTGGCTGTACCAGGCTAGTCCGGGGTTCGATCCCCGGCCGGCGCATCTAGCCCCATGAGCAAATCGTTTCATTGGCAATGCTCTTATCTTGCTATCAAATAAGTCAAAATGCTATACGCATTCTTCGTAACTAGGTAGGTACGTTTACAATAGTTGATTATAATCATAAAAAGGCATTCAAAGGCGTATCAATTTTAGCTCTCCGACCATGAGCATGATAAGCAAAATATTGATTGACAATATCTAAGTGAGAAATTAATTTACAATCTTTTAAAAAATAACATGTGATGACGCCTGCAGTGAAAAATGTATAAATTTCAGGTCATACTCATTGAGCATTTTCTTTTAACATAATGTTATATTTCTATTCGCAAAAAACTAATAAAGGGATGGTCCGGGCTGAAGGTATGTATACAGGGCCGTCACCAGCTTTTTTCTAGGGGGGGGGGTGCTTTTTATGAAAAAAAACACAAAAACACAAAAAACAACGTATTAACTCAATTTCATGCAGTTATATAGCCCGCCGGCCAGATCTTTTCAAAAGAGCCCTCAAGTATCCCTACCCCCCCTCCGGTTGTTTTTTTTTTTTTTTGTTTTTTTTTTTTGTTCTGAAGAGGGGTGCGTTTGCACCCTCCGCACCCCCTGGCGACGGCCCTGGTATAGCTTAATAAATAGAGTAGAATTCACTGAGCATAATGCCTAAAATTTCATCAATATTTGATAACAAATAACACAGTTATAGAATTTTAGAGTTTAGCAATATTTGTGAAAACAGTCGTCATGAATATTAATTAGGTGGGCTGATGATGTCACATCTCCACTTGTTCTTTTGAATTTTATTATATGACATTAGGTTTATTCAATTTTTTTCCTCCAAGAACTACAAAAATTGGACAGTCAACTGATTTAGTGCATTGGATATTTATTGCTGCAACCTATATAAGGGAGACATATTATTCACACAAGCATGAAATAATGAACAAATTATGATTTTATGTAATAACAAAAGAAAACGGTTAGTGGAAATGTGACATCATCAGCCCACCTAATGAATATCCATGACGGCTGTTTTCACAAAATATTGCTAAACTTCAAACTTCAATAACTTTATTATTTGTTATCCGATTTTGATGAAATTATTGGCATTTTGCTCAGTGAATCCTACTCTATGTATTAAGATTTAAATATTTTCAGCCCGGACCATCCCTTTAAGCCAAACATAAAGTCTAACCTACAAGCTGAACCTACAAAACTCCGCCTGAGAAATTTTAGTTTTTCAATAAATACTTTTTAAATTAATAAAAATTAAAATTTAAATACTGCATGTTTGATAGAAAAGAGACGGTACGTGCTGGTCCCTATGAAGTCGTTTCATAACACCGTTTATAAATGTACTCATCAATTTACACAAGACTGGAACATATTCTTTGGTGCTAAGTCAATTACGTAGGCATGCTAGGAATGTATCATTTAGCGCAATTAAATGATCACTATCAGTCGTGTGTAAGATCGTTAGTTGTCAATAGGGGTCCATTTCATTATATCTAAAAAAAACCCAAAACACGGGATTTGTTTCTTAAATCTTATTGTAGTAACAAATTGCAATCCTTCTTTCTAATTGGCTTGTGGTAATATTTTTTATAGAAATTCTGCATTTATGAAACGGAACCGTTGTCAGAGCAACACCAAATAAAATATATACAATAGTAAGTATGTAATCTTCACATCGTTTTCAACGATAATATTTAACCTGCAGTAAAAATGTATTTTGAGATCAATTTCTAATTCGTGTTTCATTGTACTGAGGGCATAGATTTAAAGAAGAAAAATAAACACCTCGTTAAATCCGATAATTTACTGTTAAAGATTTGGAATACGTTAGTCTCTTACAATCGATTATAGATGTATCATAATTGGTTTCAATGGCTTAAAAAATTTGCAGATTGTTTTTTTTTATTTATCACTCTCCGTAGTACTTGACCATCTCTTTTATCATTAACAATATTATGTTTAACTTAATATTCCAAAAACATGATTATCAAATATTTTACACGTATTGTGTTTGATGCGTAATAGAAATCGACGTTCCACCAACGAGACTATATTAAACAAAATGGGTTTATAAATAAATTTTTCTCCCGTACTATGCATAGCAACCTTTAATTTAAAAAATACTTAAAAAAACATTTTTTGACTGCTTGCCTGATTACTCCACGGCATGCATTTTCTGTGAGCAAGAATAGTACTACAGTGTGAAATTATCTTGTTGAGATTTGGATTTTTCGGATTCCCCCTTGTTTCCGGCACGTTTTCTTAACTCTCAAAGCTGAAATTTTAATAAAAAAAATCCGGGGAATTCCCAAATTTGGGGAGAGAGAGAGAGAGATATGGAAACAGTTTAACCATCGTTCGAAGACAATCACACGTTGGTTCCGTAGCTTCAAAGGTTAGCGGGGTAATCACTCAATGGAACGGCCTTTCAATGTTATCGTTGAATACGTATTCTATATATTTGATAAATTTATTCATTTCAGTTTTGTGTTCTCAGGGCAGTCCTTTCAGTTTCGTAAACTGATTTGGAAGATTGCCCTAGGAATGATAAATACTAACAAAAACTTACAGATTATATATAATCAATAACAATGCAGATTTAAACACATTAGTTAAGTAAATCGTTAAAGGTCTATTAGAGACAAATCAAACAAGCATTATGCTGACAATTTCATCAAAATCGGATGTAAAATAAGAACGTTATGACATTTTAAAGTTTCGCTGAAAAAAAGTGATATGCACAAGTCATTGACATGCAAAATGAGACAGTCGATGATGTCCCCCACTCACTATTTCTTTTGTTTTTTATTGTTTCAATTATACGATATTTCATTTTTTACAGATTTGACCAACTTGATTGAACCATATAGTATTAAACAATGCTAATTGCACATGTTCCGGGAGGAATTAATTGTTGTTTCTTACGACAACATGGAGAAAATTTGAATATTCCATATAATAGAGTACAAAATAAATAGTGAATTAGTGATGTCATCAGTGTCCTCATTTGCATACCCACTATTAAATAAATACAAATAAAAATAAAATACTGCATGTACAAATCCATTGAGTGATTACCCCGCTAACCTTTGAAGCTACGGAACCAACGTGTGATTGTCTTCGAACGATGGTTAAACTGTTTCCATATCTCTCTCTCTCTCCCCAAATTTGGGAATTCCCCGGATTTTTTTTAATTAAAATTTCAGCTTTGAGAGTTAAGAAAACGTGCCGGAAACAAGGGGGAATCCGAAATTCCCTCCCTAATCATGTTAAATCGGTTAAGACTTTTACACAATTTAAAAGAGTATTGAAACAACACTTCAAAAATGTCCCCACTCTGTAATGTTAAATATTCTTTCTAATTTCATGTGTATCATGTAGTCTTATATATATATAACTATTTAGTTATGATTTATTTTAATAATCAACTTGTTTTACATTTTATCATCATCTTTTGTTGTTTGCGTGAAAGTTTGATGTCAAACTTATTTGTACTTTTTCATATCTTAGGTTTTACGATTTATGAATTTTGTATTAGTTACGATGCATTTAGCGCTATTTAAAAACTGATTATAGTATAATTTTCATATGTAACCTAGAAGTAATGATCGTTTACTCAACCTGTTTTACAATTATTTTAATCATATTTTGCGTAAATGGTTTTCATGGCAAACTTATTTGTTTTTGTCTTTTCATATATTAAGTTTTACAATTCTTCGTGTAATTTCAGTGGTCTAGACTTAATTGATGTAGTTTGTAGATTTCTATAGGTGTTTTTCATATATGTACATTGTTGTCAATTACTGATGTAAGGACCCCATTGGAAATAAGCCATCTCGGCTTTCATGGGCAATCCTGTCAAGGTATACACTACTGTTCATATTTTTCATGTACTTGTTCACAGTTACCTGACAAATCAAATCAAATCAAATCAAATCATTCTTTAGTGCTAAGACAATTACGTAGGCATGCTAGGAACGTATCATTTAGCGCAATTAAAGGATCACTATCAGTCGTGTGTAAGATCGTTAGTTGTCAATAGGGGTCCATTTCATTCTATCTAAAAAAAACCCAAAACACGGGATTTGTTTCTTAAATCTTATTGAAGTAACGAATTGCAATCCTTCTTTCTAATTGGCTTGTGGTAATATTTTTTATAGAAATTCTGCATTTATGAAACGGAACCGTTGTCAGAGCAACACCAAATAAAATATATACAATAGTAAGTATGTAATCTTCACATCGTTTTCAACGATAATATTTAACCTGCAGTAAAAATGTATTTTGAGAGCAATTTCTAATTCGTGTTTCATTGTACTGAGGGCATAGATTTAAAGAAGAAAAATAAACACCTCGTTAAATCCGATAATTTACTGTTAAAAATTTGGAATACATTAGTCTCTTACAATCGATTATAGGTTGATCATAATTGGTTTAAATGGCTTAAAAATGTGCAGATTTTTTTTTTATTTATTATTCTCCGTAGTACTTGACCGTCTTTTTTATCATTAACAATATTATGTTTAACTTAATATTCCAAAAACATGATTATCAAATATCACATGGGTTGTGTTTGATGCGTAATAGAAATCGACGTTCCACCAACGAGACTATATTAAACAAAATGGGTTGATAAATCAATTTTCTCCCGTTGAGGAGTGATTTAGTTTATTTTAAAAATGAATTGGAAATATTAATTTTGACTGCATGCCTGATTACTCCACGGCATGCATTTTCTGAGTGCAAGAACAGAATTAAAACTGAAGTGTGAAATATTCTTGTTGAAATTTTTTATTTTCGGATTCCCCCTTGTTTCCGGCACGTTTTCTTAATTCTCAAAGCTGAAAGTTAAAAAAAAAATCCGGGGATTTCCCAAACTTGGGGAGAGAGAGAGAGATATGGAAACAGTTTAACCATCGTTCGAAGACAATCACACGTTGGTTCCGTAGCTTCAAAGGTTAGCGGGGTAATCACTCAATGGAACGGCCTTTCAATGTTATCGTTGAATACGCATTCTATGTATTTGATACATTTATTCATGTCAGTTTTGTGTTCTCAGGGCAGTCCTTTCAGTTTCGTAAACTGATTTGGAAGATTGCCCTGGGAATGAAAATACTAACAAAACTTACAGATTATACATAATCAATAACAATGCAGATTTAAACACACTATGGCGCTGTCACACCTTGGCGTTTTAGACAGCGTATGCCGGACGTATGAGGAATTTGGCGAATACGCTGGCGTACGTCGAATACGTTACGGGCAAGTTTTGCATACGTTAAGAATACGCTAAAACACGCTGGCGTACGTCGTCATACGGCGAGGTCGTCGAAAAATTTTGTGCAAGCACAAAATTTTTCGACGTATGCCAGCGTATTGCTCATACGTAGTACGTCCCGCATGCGCGTTTCCGTTTTACACCCTGGCGAAGGTATTTTCCGCAAATATAGCTAAAAAGTATGGAAGCTTAAAAGTGCCACCGAGATGTTGAGATAATTATCTCGGGAAGTCGACATCTTGATAGCAAAGGATAAGATGACGAGATCCCAGATCTCATCATGTCGACATCTTTAAGAAGAGATGTTGAGATGACAAGATCCCGGATCTCATCATGTCAACATCTTTTGGAAGAGATGATGAGATGACAAGATCCCGGATCTCATCATGTTGACATCTTGTAGAAGAGATGATGAGATGACAAGATCCTGGATCTCATCATGTTGACATCTTGTAGAAGAGATGATGAGATGATCTTGTCATCTCAACATCTCTTCTAAAGATGTTGACATGATGAGATCCAGGATCTTGTTATCTCATCATCTCTTCTACAAGATGTCAACATGATGAGATCCAGGGTCTTGTCATCTCATCATCTCTTCTAAAAGATGTCAACATGATGAGATCCGGGATCTTGTCATCTCAACATCTCTTCTAAAAGATGTTGACATGATGAGATCCGGGATCTTGTCATCTCATCATCTCTTCTAAAAGATGTTGACATGATGAGATCCAGGATCTTGTCATCTCATCATCTCTTCTAAAAGATGTCGACATGATGAGATCCAGGATCTCGTCATCTTATCTTTTGCTATCAAGATGTCGACTTCCCGAGATAATTATCTCAACATCTCGGTGGCACTTTTAAGCTTCCATAAAAAAGCGACTAGTAAAGAGTCTATACCCGTCGCTGGTGTTTATATAGGGCCTTGTCGCTGGTTATTGAGAGTCAGTCCGACACTGGCGAGTTTCCCCACACACAACCGCATGCAATCTCAGTGGCTACACGGCCACATAACTTCATATGTACACAGAGCTTTCATATGAATTAAATCTGAGCAGCTTGCAGTGCCGTTTGTGTACTCAGGGAGGTGAGAAACTTAGAATTCGGGCGATAGCCAAAATTAATTTAGTAAGCAGAATAATGATAAGACAAGAGTAGCAACAAGAGTACCAAACGAAAGAGAATCTACAGCATGTAGAAAGAAGTCCAGTTGTTTCGAAATATAATTGTTTGAAAATGATTCTATAAGTTACGATGAATTAAAATATTACCACCGATACTACTACTACTACTACTGAGCTACTACTACTGCTGCTGCTACTACACTACTAGTCTACTACTACTACTACTACTACTACGTACTACTACAACTCTACTACTACTACTACTACTACTACGTACTACTACTACTACTACTACTACTACTACTACTACTACTACTACTACTATACGTACTACTATACTACTACTACTACTACTACTACTACAACTACTACTATATAGGCCTACGTACTACTACTACTACGTACTACTACTACTAATAATAATAATTATGATAATAATAATTATAATAATAATAATACATAATGATACAATAGTGATGATGATAAGAAAAAGAAGAAAACAAGATGAAGAAGAAGACTGAGAAGTAAGAGGAAGAAGAAGGGAAAAAAACTGAGAAGAAGGCCGTAGGAGAAGAAGCTAGAACAAGACGAACGGTAATAATTAAATAATTAATAACAGTATAACTACTAATACTGTTCATAAAAATGACGCAAACAATATAATAATAATGATAATAATAATAATAGTGATGATAATGATGATAATATTGACAACAGACTATGCAATTTATAATAACAGTTTCAAAATGATGCTAATGAAAATAAAGTATGCTATACTTCTACTACTACTACTAACCATGATAAAAATATGATAATAATAATTTATCATATAGCAGTAATAAATGTATAACTACATTAACTACTTAATGTACCACTATTAATACTACTACGACGACTCGGATGCGGCAACTACTAATATTACTACTACAACTAATTATAGTTATAATTTGGAAAACAAAGTAAAAACTACTTGTAGCAATTTATAATCAACAAAGTATAATTTGTCCAGTTAGTTTCCCCTTAAAGAAATCGTCCAGGCTGAAAATCTTAATAAATAGAGTAAAATTCACAGAGCAAAATGCTGACAATTTTATCAGAATCGGACAAGTTTTTAAAGTTTATTAATATTTTGTGAAAACAGTTATATGCACATCATCAAGGTGGGCTGATGATGTCACATCCCCACTTTCCTTTTACTTATGTTATTATACATGAAATTAATTTTTTTTTCTTCATTTTTTCATAAATCTGTAAATGATTTGTCTCCATTATGATGAAATAAGATGCGGCAATAAATAAATAATGCACTTGATCAATTCAATTCTTTTAGTTCTTGGTAGAAAAAAACAATTGAATAAACCTAATTTCATGAAATAAAATACAAAATATGACATCATCAGCCCATCTAATGAATATTCATGAAGACATGCCTAGAATTGTTTCACAGGAATGATGCAAATCTTTAGAATTCAATAACTTCGTTATTTGTTATCCGATTTTGATCAATTTTCCAGCACTGTTTTGCTCTGCGAATTTCACTCTATTTATTGAGCTTTTATATGTCTTTTATCACTAATACACGGCCCCAAATACCATCGTCAAATTAAGGTACAAAGTATACAGTACTTTACATCAAAGTTTAAAAAAACAAATAACATAAACATTTCTTGCCAACAAGTGAATAGATAATATATGAATAAATTGTTTGAACATATTGTATTCATCAAGCTTGTATGAATCTTAATCTTACATTAATAATGCAGTGATCAACAAACATTGTCTTACGTATACCCTATAGGCTATAATGATTGTTTTTCAAAAAAAAATTAACTTGAATAGGTCTATTTTACATCCTACTCATAGAATGCAGTGTCATACAACGGTGAATATCATGTTCTTCCATGATAGTGAGGGGGCAAAAAATAGGTCCATCGGGTGCAAATTACCTGCAATTCGGCAAAGGCAAATGATCAAGACAAACATTCGTGTTGAACCTGAATACAGCTGCATTTGAACATAGAGCTCTATGATTGGAACATGTTCTGTTGTTATCTTCGGTGCGGGCTTTTGCATCGCGCGCCCAGCTGATAATGTAAACAAACGTAGACTCTTCCCTAGTCGCTTTTTAGCTATTTTTGCGGAGAATGCCTTCGCCAGGGTGTAAAACGGAACCGCGCATCCCGGTAAGGGAAGCTTGTGCTTCAGGCTGAGCCCAAAGCACAAGCAGTGAGCCCTGAGTTCATCGTCAGTCCGATTTGTGCCTTTGGAACTTGAAGAAATGATTGATGAAAACAATGAAATATACAAATGACACTACAGGACAACCCCGGGGGTACAATACACAGAATGATAATTCCTAAATGCTGGCAAAACTGCTACACGAAAATTAACCTGCACGAAACACAGCGCGCGCCTTTGAGTCGAACCCGGAAGAAGCACGACACAATGACGTCATAGAATCATGATTCAAATCACGATATCGTTTATACGACCTTTTTCGTTCGTGATTCTACAGAAACGTCTTTCCAAACGCCCCTTTTTTCGTGTTTCATGTTTGTGATTCTAATCATGATTATATTCAATGCAATCGTGATTCTGCAGAATCGTGATTTGAATCATGATTCTAATCATGATTCTAGGGTAAAAAAGTGTCGAATAAACGCACCCATTGTCCCACAGAATTTGAAAGGAAATGAATAAAGGTGTAAATAACTGTAAATGCTATGGAAACTATAACATCTAGAAGAATAAAGAGGGGGGGGGGTACAAATATGGATTACTCGTAAACAGAGTTTGTTTGGGTGACGTTGCAACAAGGTGGGTGATCTAAATAATTTTCAGGTTTCCTGGAATTGTAAAAAAAAATCCTTCTTTTCTTTAAGAAATAAAAGTCACATCAAAGTTATGAAGAGCAAGTCAATTATTCGTACAACAGACCATTGATACCTTAGTCTCTGGTCCTCCAAAATTTGAACATATGTTTTGTTGTTTTATTCTGCGAAAACGAAATAAGGTTCGATGTTCCGATGGTTCTTTAATCCGAAAACAAAATAAGGTTCGTTAATCAATTCGTTTTCGGACTTACGAACCTCATTTTACACAAAGTAACCAAGTTACATGAATGTACAGTAGTTTGAATAATGCCTTAAATGAATATTTTCATGTAGTTACGAAAATATGAGACCCTTTCCATCTTTTTCATGCTAGTGATTATAATAACTACCTATTTCTGAGTTAATAACCTTCAAATGTAGTTTTTATATCAATAGGAAATTCCTCGGAGTACAGGTTCTCGGTTTTGAGCGGACACTTGGCTGGCATGTACACACGGGATAGTACGTATACGTCAGTGAAAATAGAACCAAGGGGCTTCCTTGATAGAACATACTGCGGGAATTCGCCAGTTGAAAGATTACAAGCATGGGTTAACTTATTAGACCAAGAAAGATGTAAATCATTGGTCTGCCAAAAAGTTGGAAATTAAACTTAAAATCTACTTGTTATTACTGTAATAATGGCAATCGCTTATTAGTAACTTTTATTTGTAAAATATCTGTTAGTTTAAGGATTGTAAATCTATGTATTTATATTCATCTATATCTAACAGGGCAATTTTTCTTAAAGATTTTTTTTACATGTCAATTTTTAACAAAAAATCCATAATATTCAATTACCTTTTTTAAGTTGGTGTTTGGATATTTTTAGTTGGAAACGATCGCTTAATCACATAATCGATCACATAATATTTGCTATCTTTATTTTCTGTTGTGTGTTTGCAGTAATAACCCAGAGATAATACTTTAATATAAAATGTAATAATCAATGATAATAATAATAATAACAACAACAACAATAATAATAATAATGTAATAATATTGATAATAATGATTATGGCCCCCAGCAAAATAATTGACAAACACAACAAACAACTTAATAAATGACATTGTCCCACAGAATTTGAAAGGAAATGAATAAAGGTGTAAATAACTGTAAATGCTATGGAAACTATAACATCTAGAAGAATAAAGAGGGGGGGGGGGGTACAAATATGGATTACTCGTAAACAGAGTTTGTTTGGGTGACGTTGCAACAAGGTGGGTGATCTAAATAATTTTCAGGTTTCCTGGAATTGTAAAAAAAATCCTTCTTTTCTTTAAGAAATAAAAGTCACATCAAAGTTATGAAGAGTGTTGATCCTTCAACATTAGGGGTTCGGTGCCAAACGCACTAATCATTCGCCAACGCGAGAACAGTTACAAAACACACTGAACAGTTCCAAATGTGCGATGTATTTACAACGTTTAATAGTAGGTCACCTCTTGTGACTTCTCAACGATTTCACCAATTGTGTTATACAGCGAGTCTAATTCAGAAGTGTAGTGCGACAAGTGATTCAGCTAGTGTTACTCAGCAAGTGTACACAGTAAGTGGTTTGACTGAAAACAATAGAGAAAATGACATAAATGATAAATGGTATATAATACAAGAAATAAGACACTAGCACTTAATTATGAACAACTACGTAAATATCAGAGTAAACAATTATATACAATTTATATACAACTCATACCAATGCAATTAATGTAGTTGACTGTTATCAACATAACTAAGTGAAATCTGAATTATTCGTATCTCTGTCTAAAATTTGGAAACATAATTATGTATGAATATCAATAAACTCAAACAGTATGACTATACATTGTACTATATATAATTGTCAAGTAAAGAATCCATAATATGCATAATGGAATTATTATAACTCAATATCAAATGAGAAAAGTATTCAATTATACTCTATAGTAGTTCTGATAAACAATAATTATTACTGCTGAAACAATTCTTATACTTAAAGATAAATTGATATAACTCACCAACTGTTAGAACCCTATTAACAACAGCTTAATCAGGATTGCTCTCTCTTTCTTAGTCCAACCTCTCCTCTTAAGAGTGACTTCGAACACAATGAAAATGCTCCTGCTTGAACCCAGTATAAATGCATCTTCTTCCACACAAAGAGAATTATGGGAAAGTTACCCCCCTTTGGTCACTGCGTTGGTCATTGGATTTATCACTACCTAAACATATTTATACCTGATTAGACACTGGTAAACATTGGAGTGCAGGAATTTGGAGTATGCATATAATACACATGCCTCTATGCTGTGCTTAGAACAATAGTGTCCTAATTCTAACTCCCATACTATATAATGCATAGTATGCCGCTACATTACCGGCCCCAAATTAACAGACCTCAGGATGTTAATTTCTATAAATTTCTCTAATTTCTAGCGGCAAAGATGCCTAAGTAACAACCTTAAATATAAACAATAAAATGTACTTAACAAACAAATAGGAAATGAGAATCGTATCAAATAAACATAATGAATATATAAAATGATTATACGGTTAAACAATTATACTCATTATTTCATGTCAATAATCATTGACACAGTAATCTAACTGCTTATAACCAACACAAATTATACAAGACAATATATATATTTTTTTTATGTGATAACGAGAAGGTTGGAAATGCATCAAGTTGCATGCAATTTACACAAAAATTATTTTAATTGAATGGTGGCTGCGCATATTCAGGGCAGATGAGCTCTATACCTCATTCATCTTGAGCAGCGTTATGCTCACTACTTTCAAGCAGGCAAAGCTTGGTTATAGGACGCTTGTAAAACCTTGGTCCAACCTTTACTTCTGCCTGGCGAACCTTGCCATCCCTTCCGGGGTATACCTCCGAGACCTTGCCAATGGCCCACTGTCCTCTTGGCATAGTCTCATCCACCATCAGGACCAGATCATCAACCTTGAAGTTCCTGATCGAATGTAGCCATTTCTGTCTGTTCTGTAGCATTGGTAGATATTCACGACGCCATCGTTTCCAGAACAGATCAGCTAAATATTGGCACTGTCGCCATCTGCGACGGCAGTATTGGTCATCCTTCGTAAAGATACCTGGAGGCAAGCAATGGGGTTGTTTCATCATCAGCAGATGATTTGGAGTAAGTGGCTCCAAGTCATTCGAATCTTGTCTGATATTAGTCAAAGGTCTTGAGTTAAGAATTCCTTCGACCTCCACTAGTGTTGTCACTAGGATCTCATCATTCACTAGTTGTTCTCCAAGAACGCTCTTTAGTATCTTCCGCACGGATCTTATAAGCCGTTCCCACACCCCGCCCATGTGACTTGCTGCGGGAGTGTTGAACTGCCACTCGATATTTCTCTGATGCAGAAAGTCTGCTACCTTCTTCTGATTCAAAATGTGAAGATTCTCACGTAGCTCACGTTCGGCACCCTTGAAGTTTTTTCCGTTGTCACTACGAATTTTCTCTGGCCTCCCTCTTCTACTCATGAATCTTCTGAGCACGTTGATAAACGAGTCAGTGTTGAGGGTGTGAGCCACTTCAAGGTGTACAGCCCTGCTTGCAAGGCATGTGAAGATACATCCGTATCTCTTCACTGTTTTCCGCCCTTCCTTGACATAGAGTGGCCCGAAATAGTCGATGCCAACACTGGAAAAGGGTGGCTTGTCAGGTGTGACTCTGTCTTTAGGCAAATATGCCATGAACTGTTGCCCTCTGGCAGCGTTCCTTTTTTTACATCTGAAACACCTTCCGATTATTTTGCGTACTGAAGATCCACCATTGATGATCCAAAACCGCTCTCTTAAGGAGTTCCATGTAGCACCTGCACCACAATGCCCAACCAATATATGATGATGGATGATGAGCAGCTTGGTGACATGGTGTCCACTTGGAAGGATCACTGGGTGTTTGCTGTCGTAAGGTACTGGTGCATTGGCAAGACGTCCACCAACACGCAACACACCATCTACCATGACGGGATTAACTTTCGTTAAGCCAAGGCCGGAAGTCTTCTGAGCACTTCCATGAACAACTTTCAGCTCATCAGGGAACTCCTTCGCTTGAACATATTTAACAATAGCCGCTTCAGCCTCCTGCAGCTCTGCAGGAGAAAGCACGTCCTTGGTGCATGACTCATTGTCTCCTAACCTCTTCAAGCGAAGGTATCTCAAGAATCGCCTGATCCAGGCAATACCCTTCTTGAGTCTCGTCCATGATGAGTAGCGTTCCAGGAGATCATCTATCATCCTGTCACTACTGACAAAGTTGCTCTTTGCCATCTTCTTCACTTCAGGGTCTCCTTGAAGTTCTTGCATCGATCGAGGGAGATGCAAGGGTTGTGGCCATTGATCCTGGTTCTTCCACAGGAAATCGGGCCCATTAATCCATCTTGCTTCTGAAGTCATTTCACTTGCAGACATGCCTCTAGAACCCTCATCTGCAGGATTTGATTTTGTGTCTACAAATCGCCACTGAGCAACATCAGTTGCAGCACGGATCTTAGACACACGATTAGCCACGAAAGTATGAAAGCGTCTACTCTCATTTTGGATATACTGCAACACTGACGTAGAATCTGTCCAGTAAGTGGTTGTGGCTATCGGCAATTTCAACTCTTTCTGGATGGTCTGGCCAAGCAAGACTGCCAGAACAGCTGCTGAGAGCTCAAGACGTGGTATCGTAGTCGTCTTCACTGGTGCTAGCCTCGTCTTCCCCATAACGAAGGCACAGTGAACCTTTCCATCCACACCCTCCGTACGGAGATAGGCCACTGCTGCATACCCTCTCTGGGAAGCATCACAGAAGACATGCAAGTCTTGTCTTGATGTCTCTGCACTAGCCTTTAGTTTCAGGCACCGTTGAATCTGCAGTCCTTGCAGTTTCGGAAGTCCATTCTGCCAGTGCCTCCATCGAACTTGTTCAGCTTCACCAACAGCTTGATCCCATCCTAGGCCTTCTATGCAAACATCCTGCAAGAGAATCTTTGCTACCAGCACAACTGGGGCTACAAATCCGAGAGGATCGTATAAGGCACTGGTCACCGAAAGAATACCTCTTCTTGTAGGAGGTTTCTCCTTTGGATTTACCTTGAAAGTGAAGATGTCAGCTTCAACATTCCAAGATACCCCAAGAGTCCGCTCCATTGGAGGATTCTCAAAGTCGAGGTCAACTACTGATGCTGCTCGCTCAGAAGGAGGGATACTGGCAATGACATCATAGTCGTTACTGACCCACTTCGTGAGTCGAAATCCTCCAGCTGACAGCACCTTACGCAGACCTCTTGAGAGGTCTATAGCATCTTGTCTGGTTGCAACAGACACAAGGCAGTCGTCTACATAGAAGTTATCCTTTACTGCCTTTGTTGCTTCCTCAAGCCCCACTCCGCCATTTTCCTCGGCAGCCTTCCTCAATGCAAAGGCTGCACAACTTGGCGAAGAAGTGGCACCAAACAAGTGTACCAACATCTTGTAGGTCCTTGGTGTCTTAGACAAGTCTCCATTAGGCCACCAGAGAAACCGCAGGGCATCACTGTCTTCAGGTGCAACCTTCACCTGGTGAAACATCGCTTCGATGTCTGCCATCAAGGCAACCCTCTCTTCCCTGAACCTTGTCAAGACACCGACTAGGTTGTTATTGTAGTCAGGCCCCTGGAGCAGCTGATCATTCAGTGATGTGCCATGGCTCCTAGCCGCACAGTCGAAGACTACTCTTACCTTACCCTTCTGTGGATGGACAACTGGATGATGAGGCAAGTACCATGTCTTTCCTGAATGACGTGTACTATCCACATCAAACACTTCTTGTGCATAGCCTTTCTCTATGTAACCCTCCACAGTTTCCGTATACTTCTTATGCATCACTTGGTCCTTAGCCAAGCGCCTCTGTAGTGATCGCAGACGTGTTTCTGCCATCTTCTTGCCATCCGGCAAATTGACATCTGGATGACGCCAGGGCAGTCCAATTTCATAGTGCCCATCGACTTTCTTGACGGTTTCCTTGAAGATCGCCTCAGCTCGCTGATCTTCTACTGACAGCCCCCTTTCACCCTCTAGGTGGTGCTCTCCAAAGTCAAGTTTCCAGAACTTCTCGACTTGTCTTTGGAGCAAGTCATCGCCCATACTTGTGTGGGTAAAGTTGGAATTGAACCCTGACCTTTGTCTATTCTGTCGAGAAGTTGGTCCTAGTAGGGTCCATCCCAATACTGTGCGCATAGCATATGGTTCTCCCTTCTTACCCTGTCTATCTTCTTTAACCCAAAATGCTTCTGGAGTATCCCCTCCAATGAGGAGCATTACTTCATTGGAATCGATTTGAGGGATGGTGATATCACGGAGATGTGACCATCGTTCAGTGTCAGTTGGCCGAGGTATGCTATCAGCAGAAATCGGTAACTTCTCCACTGTCCACACCCCTTCTAAGTCAATGTGTTCAGTTTCCTTAATTCCAGAGACTGAGAGTTGGATTTCTGTACCACTCATCTCCTTGTTCTCCTGGTTAATGGTAGACAGATTAAACCTTTTCCTGTCACCCTTTATACCTAGTTTCTGGGCGAGCCTCTTGTCACAAAGTGACACATCACTTCCTCCATCGAGCAGAGCCCAAGTTTCGACTTCTCGACCACGGTTCCTTACCTTTACTGGGATAATTCTCAGACATACCTTCTTATTAACAGATGCAGCCAGACTGGTAGCTGATGGTTGGTTCGAAACATTCCCAACCTTGTCATTCCTGTCATCACCGGCCCCAGTCGATGCATCCGTCCTCGGAAAGTGAAGAAGGGCATGGTGCTTACCTCTACAGTCCTTTTGGTTACATAAGGGCTTGCGCCTGCAATCCTTCGCCACATGCGAAGGCTTCAGACAATTGTCGCACAAACGACTCTGGCGCACTAACTTAAACCTTTCCTTTTGAGTTTTACCCTTGAAGACATCACATGTCTCCAGGTCATGGATTTTCGAGCAACAAGGACATTTCCTCTTGCTAACTTTCCCTTCTTCCTCATTACCAAAGGTTGAGAGGGTGGTCCATTTCTTTCCCCCACTCCCTTGCTTGGCATGTGCCTTTCCAGTTACTGCTTTATGGCCTTGCCCTATGTTCTTTCCGAACAGGTTATTGGCGACCATAGCTTGCCTTTCAATAAACTCAGTAAGGTGAGCGAAATTTGGCTCTACGCCGGCCAAGAGAAGACCATTGGCACGCTCTGCCCATCTAGCCTGTAGTTGGATAGGGAGTATACCCTGGATCTTAAGCAGGTTATCTGTGGCATTCATGTTTGCAGTATGACCCATCTGCTCAAGCGTTATTCGGCAAGAACTCATTTCCCTTGCCAACTCGCGCAAACTGTTACCATCATTGGGTTTTATTGGGGAACGATTTAACACCTTCGCCAACCTAGCTTGTGATATTACATGTGGTTGGCCATACTGACTGGCTAAGATACTCCTAGCTTTCTTGTATCCTTCATCCGAAGGCATAAGGTCACAGCACTCGATGCATTCCCGCGCCTTACCCTCACAATATTGCAACAGATACATCAATTTTGTCTTGTCATCCTTAACCTTACATGCTACGTTTACATCAAAGCTATTAATGAATCCACTGTACTTAACTGGGTCTCCGTCAAATTTAGCTAGTTCTGCCTTTGGCATATTCATAGACAATAACATCATATTACACAAATCAACCATTGGATTAACCATATCTACTGTACCTCGGATAGATTTATCTACCTCAGTATTACTGTTAAGATTGGCGTTCACACCAATCTTTCCCACCCCAACACCTGGAGCATCATTAATTACATCATCGTTACATGCACTATCAACAACATTAATAGTATGTTTGGTTTCTACGTTACCCAGAGGTTCATCATTGTTCTGAGACGGTTCATTAAGTTCTTGATCACATTCAAGCTCCTCTAATATCTCCACTTCAAGTTCAGCATTCTTTATTTCATTCTCCATTTGCAATGTTGCGAGTCTTTCATCCAGATCCCGCTTAGCCCGCTCAAGTCTCTGTTGCTCCTTCATCTGTTCCATTCTTTGTTCGGCTAACCTCTTCTTAAGCCTTGCTTCTCGGAGCCTCTCACTGCTCATTGAAGTAGAAGAACATATCGACGATTTAACAGTATCAGTGTCACTCATCCACACCTTAACACGAGTTTCAAACTCAGTAAAGTTCAGCTTCTGGCTATTGAATACAACGTTGGCGTCAGACTCCGCCTTTCCACTCAGTAGGGAAATATACTCCCCAAACTTCCCCTCATAGGAAGAGAATAAGTCAGTCAGCTGACAGTACTTTGTTTTGACTTGATCACGATTCACCGGATCCAACATCAGTTGCTCCAACTCCTTGTATCTTCGGCCCAATTGGCCGAGATAACCATTGCATGATTGCTTCAGAGCTGCTACCTGATCCATGGTGCCAGTTGTCAAACTTTAATGTTGATCCTTCAACATTAGGGGTTCGGTGCCAAACGCACTAATCATTCGCCAACGCGAGAACAGTTACAAAACACACTGAACAGTTCCAAATGTGCGATGTATTTACAACGTTTAATAGTAGGTCACCTCTTGTGACTTCCTCAACGATTTCACCAATTGTGTTATACAGCGAGTCTAATTCAGAAGTGTAGTGCGACAAGTGATTCAGCTAGTGTTACTCAGCAAGTGTACACAGTAAGTGGTTTGACTGAAAACAATAGAGAAAATGACATAAATGATAAATGGTATATAATACAAGAAATAAGACACTAGCACTTAATTATGAACAACTACGTAAATATCAGAGTAAACAATTATATACAATTTATATACAACTCATACCAATGCAATTAATGTAGTTGACTGTTATCAACATAACTAAGTGAAATCTGAATTATTCGTATCTCTGTCTAAAATTTGGAAACATAATTATGTACGAATATCAATAAACTCAAACCGTATGACTATACATTGTACTATATATAATTGTCAAGTAAAGAATCCATAATATGCATAATGGAATTATTATAACTCAATATCAAATGAGAAAAGTATTCAATTATACTCTATAGTAGTTCTGATAAACAATAATTATTACTGCTGAAACAATTCTTATACTTAAAGATAAATTGATATAACTCACCAACTGTTAGAACCCTATTAACAACAGCTTAATCAGGATTGCTCTCTCTTTCTTAGTCCAACCTCTCCTCTTAAGAGTGACTTCGAACACAATGAAAATGCTCCTGCTTGAACCCAGTATGAATGCATCTTCTTCCACACAAAGAGAATTATGGGAAAGTTACCCCCCTTTGGTCACTGCGTTGGTCATTGGATTTATCACTACCTAAACATATTTATACCTGATTAGACACTGGTAAACATTGGAGTGCAGGAATTTGGAGTATGCATATAATACACATGCCTCTATGCTGTGCTTAGAACAATAGTGTCCTAATTCTAACTCCCATACTATATAATGCATAGTATGCCGCTACAAAGAGCAAGTCAATTATTCGTACAACAGACCATTGATACCTTAGTCTCTGGTCCTCCAAAATTTGAACATATGTTTTGTTGTTTTATTCTGCGAAAACGAAATAAGGTTCGATGTTCCGATGGTTCGTTAATCCGAAAACAAAATAAGGTTCGTTAATCATTTCGTTTTCGGACTTACGAACCTCATTTTACACAAAGTAACCAAGTTACATGAATGTACAGTAGTTTGAATAATGCCTTAAATGAATATTTTCATATAGTTGAGAAAATATGAGACCCTTTCCATCTTTTCCATGCTATTGATTATAATAACTACCTATTTCTGAGTTGGACAACCTTCAAAAGTCGTTTTTATATCAATAGGAATTCCTCGGAGTACAGGTTCTCGGTTTTGAGCGGACACTTGGCTGGCATGTACACACGGGATAGTACGTATACGTCAGTGAAAATAGAACCAAGGGGCTTCCTTGATAGAACATACTGCGGGAATTCGCCAGTTGACTCGCGAGGATTACAAGCATGCATGGGTTCATTTATTAGACCAAGAAAGATGGTAAATCTTTGGTCTGCCATAATTTGAAATTTAAATAAAATTTTTATTGTTATTACTGCACCAAGGGCAATCGCCTATTTATAATATTTATTTGTAGATTTTTTTTTAGTTTAAGGATTGTAAGTCTATTTATTTATATTTATCTATACAACTAACAGGGCAGTTTTTCTTAAAGAATTTTTTAAAATTTAAAATTTGTAAAAAAAATCCATAACATTTAATTAACTTTTTTTAAGTTGGTGTTTGGATATTTTTTATATAGAAACAATCGCTTAATTACATAATCTATCACATAATATTTGCTATCTTTATTTTCTGTTGTGTGTTTGCAGTAATAACCCAGAGATAATACTTTAATATAAAATGTAATAATAAATGATAATAATATTAATAATAATAATAATAATAATAATAACAACAACAATAATAATGATAATGTAATAATATTGATGATAATGATTATGGCCCCCAGCAAAATAATTGACAAACAACAAACAACTTAATAAATGACGTCCCACAGAATTTGAAAGGAAATGAATAAAGGTGTAAATAACTGTAAATGCTATGGAAACTATAACATCTAGAAGAATAAAGAGGGGGGGGGGGGGTACAAATATGGATTACTCGTAAACAGAGTTTGTTTGGGTGACGTTGCAACAAGGTGGGTGATCTAAATAATTTTCAGGTTTCCTGGAATTGTAAAAAAATTCCTTCTTTTCTTTAAGAAATAAAAGTCACATCAAAGTTATGAAGAGCAAGTCAATTATTCGTACAACAGACCATTGATACCTTAGTCTCTGGTCCTCCAAAATTTGAACATATGTTTTGTTGTTTTATTCTGCGAAAACGAAATACGGTTCGATGTTCCGATGGTTCGTTAATCCGAAAACAAAATAAGGTTCGTTAATAATTTCGTTTTCGGACTTACGAACCTCATTTTACACAAAGTAACCAAGTTACATGAATGTACAGTAGTTTGAATAATGCCTTAAATGAATATTTTCATGTAGTTGAGAAAATATGAGACCCTTTCCATCTTTTTCATGCTAGTGATTATAATAACTACCTATTTCTGAGTTGATAACCTTCAAATGTCGTTTTTATATCAATAGGAAATTCCTCGGAGTACAGGTTCTCGGTTTTGAGCGGACACTTGGCTGGGCATGTACACACGGGATAGTACGTATATGTCAATGAAAATAGAACCAAGGGGCTTCCTTGATAGAACATACTGCGGGAATTCGCCAGTTGAAAGATTACAAGCATGGGTTAATTTATTAGACCAAGAAAGATGTAAATCTTTGGTCTGCCAAAAGTTGGAAATTTAAATTAAAATCTTGATTGTTATAATTGCACAAAGGGCAATCGCCTATTAGTAATATTTATTTGTAAATTATTTTTTAGTTTAAGGATTGTAAGTCTATGTATTTATATTTATCGATATCTAACAGGGCAATTTTTCTTAAAGAATTTTTTTACATGTCAGTTTTGTAAAAAAATCCATAACATTTAATTAACTTTTTTAAGTTGGTGTTTGGATATTTTTTATATGGAAACGATCGCTAAATCACATAATCGATCACATAATATTTGCTATCTTTATTTTCTGTTGTGTGTTTGCAGTAATAACCCAGAGATAATACTTTAATATAAAATGTAATAATCAATGATAATAATAATAATAACAACAACAACAACAACAATAATAATAATAATAATGTAATAATATTGATAATAATGATTATGGCCCCCAGCAAAATAATTGACAAACACAACAAACAACTAAATAAATGACATTGTCCCACAGAATTTGAAAGGAAATGAATAAAGGTGTAAATAACTGTAAATGCTATGGAAACTATAACATCTAGAAGAATAAAGAGGGGGGGGGGTACAAATATGGATTACTCGTAAACAGAGTTTGTTTGGGTGACGTTGCAACAAGGTGGGTGATCTAAATAATTTTCAGGTTTCCTGGAATTGTAAAAAAAATCCTTCTTTTCTTTAAGAAATAAAAGTCACATCAAAGTTATGAAGAGCAAGTCAATTATTCGTACAACAGACCATTGATACCTTAGTCTCTGGTCCTCCAAAATTTGAACATATGTTTTGTTGTTTTATTCTGCGAAAACGAAATACGGTTCGATGTTCCGATGGTTCGTTAATCCGAAAACAAAATAAGGTTCGTTAATAATTTCGTTTTCGGACTTACGAACCTCATTTTACACAAAGTAACCAAGTTACATGAATGTACAGTAGTTTGAATAATGCCTTAAATGAATATTTTCATGTAGTTGAGAAAATATGAGACCCTTTCCATCTTTTTCATGCTATTGATTATAATAACTACCTATTTCTGAGTTGATAACCTTCAAATGTAGTTTTTATATCAATAGGAAATTCCTCGGAGTACAGGTTCTCGGTTTTGAGCGGACACTTGGCTGGGCATGTACACACGGGATAGTACGTATATGTCAGTGAAAATAGAACCAAGGGGCTTCCTTGATAGAACATACTGCGGGAATTCGCCAGTTGAAAGATTACAAGCATGGGTTCATTTATTAGACCAAGAAAGATGTAAATCTTTGGTCTGCCAAAAGTTGAAATTTAAATTTAAAATCTTGATTGTTATAACTGCACAAAGGGCAATCGCCTATTAGTAATATTTATTTGTAAATTATTTTTTAGTTTAAGGATTGTAAGTCTATGTATTTATATTTATCTTTACAACTTACAGGGCAATTTTTCTTAAAGAATTTTTTTACATGTCAATTTTGTAAAAAAAATCCATAACATTTAATTAACTTTTTTTAAGTTGGTGTTTGGATATTTTTTATATGGAAACGATCGCTAAATTACATAATCGATCACATAATATTTGCTATCTTTATTTTCTGTTGTGTGTTTGCAGTAATAACCCAGAGATAATACTTTAATATAAAATGTAATAATCAATGATAATAATAACAACAACAACAACAACAATAATAATAATAATGTAATAATATTGATAATGATTATGGCCCCCAGCAAAATAATTGACAAACACAACAAACAACTAAATAAATGACATTGTCCCACAGAATTTGAAAGGAAATGAATAAAGGTCTAAATAACTGTAAATGCTATGGAAACTATAACATCTAGAAGAATAAAGAGGGGGGGGTACAAATATGGATTACTCGTAAACAGAGTTTGTTTGGGTGACGTTTATGGCAAGCCGTTTGTACCATAAAGGCGATAAACCGAGTTTATCGCCGATAAACTCGGTTTTTCGGTCGATAAACAGAGTTTATCGACCGAAAAACTAAGTTTTTCGGCGATAAACTCAGTTTATCAAGTGATAAACTGAGTTTATCGCGAGAAACTCTGTTTATCGTCGAAAAACTAAGTTTATCGCCGATAAACAGAGTTTTTCTCGATAAACTAAGTTTATCAAGTGATAAACTGAGTTTATCGAGATAAACTCTGTTTATCGGCGAAAAACTAAGTTTATCGCCCACTACATGGCCGATAAACAGAGTTTTTCGCGATAAACTAAGTTTTTCACTTGATAAACAGAGTTATTTGATAAACTAAGTTTTTCAAGTGAATAACTAAGTTTTTCAATTTTGAAATACCTAGTTTATCGAATCGAAAAACCTAGTTTATCAAAATCGAAAAACCTAGTTTATCGAAATTGAAAAACCTAGTTTATCGAACATGAAAAACCTAGTTTATCGAAATTGAAAAACCTAGTTTATCGCCTTTATGGGACAAATGGCGTTCTTCGATAAACTCAGTTTATCACTTGAAAAACCTAGTTTATCGCCTTTATGGGACAAATGGCGTTCTTCGATAAACTCAGTGTATCAGATTCGAAAAACTTAGTTTATCAGATTTGAAAAACTTAGTTTATCGGCGATAAACTAGGTTTTTCAAGTGATGAACTAGGTTTTTCAATTTCGATAAACTAAGTTTTTCGATTTGAAAAACTAGGTTTTTCGATTCGATAAACTGAGTTTTTCAATTTCGATAAACTAAGTTTTTCAATTCGAAAAACTTAGTTTATCGAAATCGAAAAACCTAGTTTATCGAGCGAAAAACTAAGTTTATCGCCGATAAACTTAGTTTTTCGGCGATAAACTAAGTTTATCGAGTGATAAACATAGTTTATCGAAATAACTCTGTTTATCGCTGAAAAACTCGGTTTATCGCCGATAAACAGAGTTTATCTCGATAAACTCAGTTTATCACTTGATAAACTTAGTTTATCGAGAAAAACTCTGTTTATCGGCGATAAACTTAGTTTTTCGACGATAAACAGAGTTTCTCGCGATAAACTCAGTTTATCACTTGATAAACTGAGTTTATCGCCGAAAAACTGAGTTTATCGGTGAAAAACTTAGTTTTTCGGTCGATAAACAGAGTTTTTCTCGATAAACTAAGTTTATCAAGTGATAAACTGAGTTTATCGAGATAAACTCTGTTTATCGGCGATAAACCGAGTTTTTCAGCGATAAACAGCGATAAACAGAGTTTAAACAGAGTTTATCGACCGAAAAACCGAGTTTATCGGCGATAAACTCGGTTTATCACCTTTATGGTACAAACGGCTTGCCATAGACGTTGCAACAAGGTGGGTGATCTAAATAATTTTCAGGTTTCCTGGAATTGTAAAAAAAAATCCTTCTTTTCTTTAAGAAATAAAAGTCACATCAAAGTTATGAAGAGCAAGTCAATTATTCGTACAACAGACCATTGATACCTTAGTCTCTGGTCCTCCAAAATTTGAACATATGTTTTGTTGTTTTATTCTGCGAAAACGAAATAAGGTTCGATGTTCCGATGGTTCGTTAATCCGAAAACAAAATAAGGTTCGTTAATCATTTCGTTTTCGGACTTACGAACCTCATTTTACACAAAGTAACCAAGTTACATGAATGTACAGTAGTTTGAATAATGCCTTAAATGAATATTTTCATATAGTTGAGAAAATATGAGACCCTTTCCATCTTTTTCATGCTATTGATTATAATAACTACCTATTTCTGAGTTGGATAACCTTCAAATGTCGTTTTTATATCAATAGGAATTCCTCGGAGTACAGGTTCTCGGTTTTGAGCGGACACTTGGCTGGGCATGTACACACGGGATAGTACGTATATGTCAGTGAAAATAGAACCAAGGGGCTTCCTTGATAGAACATACTGCGGGAATTCGCCAGTTGAAAGATTACAAGCATGGGTTAATTTATTAGACCAAGAAAGATGTAAATCTTTGGTCTGCCAAAAGTTGAAATTTAAACTTTATATTTTAATTAAGACTGAATTGATGGCAATCGCTTATTAGTAACTTTTATTTGTAATTTTTTTTCTAGTTTAAGGATTGTAAGTCTATGTATTTATATTTATCTATATCTAACAGGGCAATTTTTCTTGACGAATTTTTTTACATGTCAGTTTAAAAAAAAAAATCCATAACATTTAATTAACTTTTTTTAAGTTGGTGTTTGGATATTTTTATATGGAAACGATCGCTAAATCACATAATCGATCACATAATATTTGCTATCTTTATTTTCTGTTGTGTGTTTGCAGAAATAACCCAGAGATAATACTTTAATATAAAATGTAATAATCAATGATAATAATGTTAATAATAATAATAATAATAATAATAATAACAACAATAATAATGATAATGTAATAATATTGATGATAATGATTATGGCCCCCAGCAAAATAATTGACAAACAACAAACAACTTAATAAATGACGTCCCACAGAATTTGAAAGGAAATGAATAAAGGTGTAAATAACTGTAAATGCTATGGAAACTATAACATCTAGAAGAATAAAGAGGGGGGGGGTACAAATATGGATTACTCGTAAACAGAGTTTGTTTGGGTGACGTTGCAACAAGGTGGGTGATCTAAATAATTTTCAGGTTTCCTGGAATTGTAAAAAAAAATCCTTCTTTTCTTTAAGAAATAAAAGTCACATCAAAGTTATGAAGAGCAAGTCAATTATTCGTACAACAGACCATTGATACCTTAGTCTCTGGTCCTCCAAAATTTGAACATATGTTTTGTTGTTTTATTCTGCGAAAACGAAATAAGGTTCGATGTTCCGATGGTTCGTTAATCCGAAAACAAAATAAGGTTCGTTAATCATTTCGTTTTCGGACTTACGAACCTCATTTTACACAAAGTAACCAAGTTACATGAATGTACAGTAGTTTGAATAATGCCTTAAATGAATATTTTCATATAGTTGAGAAAATATGAGACCCTTTCCATCTTTTTCATGCTAGTGATTATAATAACTACCTATTTCTGAGTTGATAACCTTCAAATGTCGTTTTTATATCAATAGGAAATTCCTCGGAGTACAGGTTCTCGGTTTTGAGCGGACACTTGGCTGGGCATGTACACACGGGATAGTACGTATATGTCAATGAAAATAGAACCAAGGGGCTTCCTTGATAGAACATACTGCGGGAATTCGCCAGTTGAAAGATTACAAGCATGGGTTAATTTATTAGACCAAGAAAGATGTAAATCATTGGTCTGCCAAAAGTTGGAAATTAAAATTAAAATCTTCTTTGTTATTACTGTATTAATGGCAATCGCTTATTAGTAACTTTTATTTGTAAAATATTTTTTAGTTTAAGGATTGTAAGTCTATGTATTTATATTCATCTATATCTAACAGGGCAATTTTTCTTTAAGATTTTTTTTACATGTCAGTTTTGTAAAAAAAATCCATAATATTTAATTAACTTTTTTTAAGTTGGTGTTTGGATATTTTTTATATGGAAACGATCGCTAAATTACATAATCGATCACATAATATTTGCTATCTTTATTTTCTGTTGTGTGTTTGCAGAAATAACCCAGAGATAATACTTTAATATAAAATGTAATAATCAATGATAATAATAATAATAATAACAACAACAACAACAACAATAATAATAATAATGTAATAATATTGATAATGATTATGGCCCCCAGCAAAATAATTAACAAACACAACAAACAACTAAATAAATGACATTCTCCCACAGAATTTGAAAGGAAATGAATAAAGGTGTAAATAACTGTAAATGCTATGGAAACTATAACATCTAGAAGAATAAAGAGGGGGGGGGGTACAAATATGGATTACTCGTAAACAGAGTTTGTTTGGGTGACGTTGCAACAAGGTGGGTGATCTAAATAATTTTCAGGTTTCCTGGAATTGTAAAAAAATCCTTCTTTTCTTTAAGAAATAAAAGTCACATCAAAGTTATGAAGACCAAGTCAATTATTAGTACAACAGACCATTGATATCTTAGTCTCTGGTCCTCCAAAATTTTAACATATGTTTTGATCAGATTCAAACAAACAAGGCCGTGGCTATTCATATAAAACATTAAGTAAAACTTATTCTAGTTTGTAAAATATTTTTTTATATGTGTTTAGTGCAAAGTTTTATATATATTTTATTTAAGTGAAATTAGATAGTAAAATCAATAAATGCCTATATAACTACTTTCCAAAAGTTGGTGTGTGGATAAAATAAAAAAAAGTTGAAAAGCTTTAAGTCTGCTATATAATCGATTACATATTTTTCTGTCTTTACTTCGCGTTGTTCGTGTACTGTCATACCGAAGTGTGACGTCATGATGTCATGACAACGAACCGGCTGGGTCTAAACTTAGTCTCAGCTTCACGATCGTCTATACACATTTGTTTTTGCAAAAATGCTGATGGTTTTTTGTGCCCGACTGTTACCATCGTTCTGAGAGTCCTGACAGGCGCCGGTTCATTAAGAGCGACTTCAAGACCGACTTGTAATCCTTTCTTTCGGTGAATGGTATAACTGGCGATGGCTTAGGGCATATTGCCAGTCGCTAATAACTGATGAATAGCTTTATGAAACGGCCAACGGGTTCATTTTGTTTAGAACCAGGTTAGTCTGCTGTGCAAACCCTTCACTCGAGTAAAAGGTCTGAATTGCAGCCTACTCACGCCTTGTGTACTGAAGGCCCTCTCGCTCAGGCAAGTTTTGTATGTGCTAGTATTTGCGTGGAGACACACTTGTTGATCAAAGTTTCAATCAGGTTCTGTGCCTGCAGACTAGAACCATGACACCATGGCTACTGACGTCATCGCTTCGGTTCTCCATAACCAATAGGAACTAACCTGCTTTTGTATTACATGAAAAATAAGTTTTTTTTACCTCGAACAAAATGAATGGCATGCACATATTTTTTATTGCAATGTATTTCTGTTAGATAATAATGATATCTTATAATAGCAATGGTGATAATGATGATTTTAACTAAATTGAGAGAGAGAGAGAGAGCAAATATGGATCATTATTCGTAGACCCCTCCCCCTCTCCCTCCGTAATTCTACCTTAAAGCACATTTCCGGATCATTTTCAGATAGTTTTCGGGAAATTAAAAAGTTCATGGAAATTTAGGGAAATCCGAAAATTACGATAAAACAACAATTAAACGTAGCAACTTCATTATCCGTCATAATAATAATCTAGACAGATGATTGTTCTAAATCTCGTCATGAATGTGACCAAAGAGCGTTCCAACCAATGTCACGAAGTTGCCATGAATCCCGACGTCTGACGTCACAACCTGGGAATAGTATCCCGAGCCGTGACGTCAAACCCAAGCTCATGTCCCATGTGCACTTATACAATGCACGTATGTGATCAAGCCAAGGACATCACCAAAGCTAATAAAAAGAACTGATGAATTCTCCCTCAAAGATTGCTATTCATTCAGTGATAATTAGATTCCTTTCTGATGCATTTAATTCCGATGACGGATATAAATCAAATATATACGGCCTTCGATCCAGTGGCGTTTTATGGGTCACGACTTCAGGGGGGCACCGGCAAACTTTTTTCGTCACTTAATGAGCGCGCGAAGCTGCCATGTATACTGACCTAATAGAGACATTTTAAGCACAGTGTAATTAAATGGATATGCATCTCACTGATCACGCGAGCGCGAAGCGCGAGCTGAAAATTTGCAGTGTGTGTACATAGCTGATTCAACGGATCTGCATAGCACAATAGTCCCGGAGTGGAAGCATTTTGAATTTTGGGTTGTGTGTTGTCTCTTTGACCAATCAGAGTGCAGCTGCTAAATAGACTTGACTCTCCAATAGGATGCTGACCGTACCCTAACACCTCTTCTTATATCCAATAGTATATTCAATTAAAGCTTAGATCTTCAGCCTTTTATCGTGATTCATGAATCATATTTGCTCGAACAGAAATAAAAAATAACAGCTTTTGTCAAGTGAAAATGATTATTTTGTGGCATGTTTTAGATCAAGAGTTTCACCTACGTCGCATTTTTAAAATTTACAGAATGAATCTTCCTTTTTACAATTGTACCAAAATTATAAAATTTGATCTATGTTTAGAGTAGTGATGACCGAATTAAAAGAGTTGTTTGGTCAACACCTAGCTAATTAAAGCTCATCAAATATGGAAAACTTCTACAGTCACGAATATCACCGAAATAATGAAAGGACAAGTCCATCTCCACACAATGTTGAATCAAATAAAAATGAAAAATCCAACAGGCATAAAACAAAAATTTCATCCAAATCGGATGTAAAATAAGAAAGTTATGGCATTTTGAAGTTTCACTTAATTTTACAAATTATATCCAGTCAGTATGCAAATGAGGGGGCTGATGATATCACTCATTCATTGTTTCTTTTGTATTATATATAATATGAAATATGACATATCGTAATTTTCTCATCATTGTCCTGTAAAACAAAGTTTTATTTCTCCCTGAGCATGTGGCATAACCATTGTTTAACATGTTATGGTTCAGTGAAGTGGGTCCTTATTGTCAAATCTGTAAAATTTGAAATATTGTAGAATTCAAACAATATAAAAACAAAGAAAATAGTGAGTGAGGGACATCATCGAATCTCTCGTTTGCCTGTTGCCAAGTTGTGCATATAACTATTTTGTGAGAAATATGCAAAACTTTAAAATATAACTTTACCTCTTCCAGACATGATGTTTTACTGATGAGATGAGCTGATAGCGAGTTGAAGATCAGACCGGAGCAGTTGTGGCGTTGTGGCGTGCGCCTGTAATCCAAGCTGTGGGGAAGTTACAAATTGATGCAGAGGGTCGAGGTTCGAGCCCTGGTCACGTCTTTCGGATGGTGACGTTAAAGGTCGGTCCCAGACGTAAATAATCATATCTGATTGATACACGTCTGACAAAACTCAAATACACACACATCACATCCAATTTTGATGAAATGTTCAGCATTATGCTTGTCTGATTTTTCTCTATTGATTCAAATTAAAAAAAAATCCTGAAGTGTACTCTAGCTTTAAGCTTGCTTTTGAGGGCCTGCTGACTGTATTGCTATTTCTTCATGGGTGATTTCTATTCACATCAAAGATATGAAGTGAATGATGGTGTTGTCTTTAATTCATGGTCATTATCATCATGGACATGGTAACACCCAGCATATCACGGAGCACGAGCGGAAATGTACGTATCGAGGTAAAAAAAAACAATTTGTCAATATTCATGTTATATTTAGTAACAGTCTGTACGTTAAAGGTAAGTGCTAGTTTTGGTAACGATATCAAAATGAGTTCGTACAGAATCCACTGAAATGACCACAAAACTGTCTGTTTGTATAAATAAATCGCATGTGCCAAAGGATTCTGGGAGAAATTGTGTAATTGCTGAGAAATCAGCAAATAAGCACAGGATTTGGGATTCGGGCCCGACGCTCTAAGCAATAATGTCCCACGTGCGCTTATCTGCGTTGGGGATCTTTGGTGTAAACATTTTTCAGCGTAGATTTCAAAATTTCACAAAGATCAGTTAATGTAACTGTACCAGATCTAGATCCTCGATGATATACTGACAATCAGTGTTTACTGCAATTACTGGAATTTCTCTTTAATTGCTGTTAGTTGAAAAATTAGGATTTTCTGGATTTTTTCAGTTTTTCCCGAACCCGTCTTGGAAATGTCGAAATATTTGGAAATTTTCCGCTTTCCGGGTAGGTGAAAAGATACTTTGGAATCAGTTGAACGGTTACAGGCATGGATGTGATGTTAGACCAAGAATAGTGAAAATATTTGGTCTGCCAAAATTTGGAAATTAAATTATAATTTCATCAAGACTATAATATATGTCAATTGCGTATTATTAACTTTTATTTGTAAACCATATTCTAGTTTAAGAATTGTTAGTCTATAAAACTTTATTCATCTATATTTTGCAGGACAATTATTTTTTGGATTTTTTGTATAATAATTTTTTTAAAAAACCCATCCATTACATTTAATTAACTTTTTTTTTAGTTGCTGTTTGGACATTTCCGGATGGAAACGGTCGATCACATGATATCTGCTATTTTGTGTTGTGTGTTATAACAAATAACCCATAGATAACTACCAGTTCAAACACTCCAGGAAAAATAAGATTTTACCTCGAACAATTACAATGCATATATATTTTTCACTACAGTTCATTTCTCATGGATAATGATGGCAATATCGATGATGAAAATAACACCGAGTTGGAGGGGGGGGGGGGGTGCAAGTGTTGATCATCATTAGTAAAAGTGTTTTGATTTGAACGGTATAACAGTTGTTTTTTATCATTGGCGTTTCCAATTTTATTCTAATTAAAGATTTATTCCTCCCTGACCATGTGGAATTACAACTCATTCTACCATCATGCACCCCCCCTCCAAGGAGCATACAAATTTTCAAATTTTATTCTGTGTGACCTAAACGGTTATTATGTCTTCAAAATCAAACCAAAGTAAGAAGTTCTTTTTGTTTATCCAATCAATTTCATTTTTGTTCTGATCGCCATATTAATTTATAATTTGTTTAAATATAAAATGTAATATTAATAATAATAATGATAATAATAATAATAATAATAATTAATAATAATAATAATAATAACAATAATAATACTACTACTAATAATGATAATAATGATGATAATAATAGTGTAATGATATTGATAATAATGATGATAATGATTATGGCCTCCTACAAAATAAATGACAAAAAACACAACAAATAAATAAATGACATTTGCCCACAGAATTTAAAAGGAAATGAATTCAGATTCAGATTAATTTATTTCACAACTCTTTAAAATACACTAAAATATACAAATACAGATAAATTCTTATACAGCAGAACAGATATTGACAAGTAAAAATTATAAGTAGTCATAAACAGACAGTAAAACACAGTAAATAAAAATGATTTCCGCTGTATGGCGAATGTGGGGGAAAGGCAGAAAGCCATTGACCTATCGAGGTCTATCCCCCTGATTACCGTAAAACAGGAAAAGGCTTACACAGTTTACAAGAAAAGAGAAAAAAACAACTAAACGTAATGCAAGAAAGAGAAAAACAAAGGAATTATAATCCTAATTTAGCGGGGAGGGAGGGGGGTGGAGTTAAGCCGATGAACTGTAAATGCTATGGAAACTATGACTATGTATTTTTTAATATTTTTTTAGTAATTTAGGAGAGGGGATGGGAGAAAGAAGAGTAATGTGGAGGGGGGGGGGTACAAATATCGATTATTATCCGTAGAGGTGCCGTGGCCGAGTGGTCTTAGGCGCCTGGCTAAACATGGAAGTCCGGGGTTCGATCCCCGGCCGCGGCACCTATGCCCGTGAGCAAAGCATTTAATCTACAATGCTCTTTTATCCTGCTTTCAAATAAATGGAAATGTATGGAAGCTTAAAAGTGCCACCGAGATGTTGAGATAATTATCTCGGGAAGTCGACATCTTGATAGCAAAAGATAACATGACAAGATCCCAGATCTCATCATGTTGACATCTTGTAGAAGAGATGATGAGATGACAAGATCCCGGATCTCATCATGTTGACATCTTGTAGAAGAGATGATGAGATGACAAGATCCCGGATCTCATCATGTTGACATCTTGTAGAAGAGATGATGAGATGACAAGATCCCGGATCTCATCATGTCAACATCTTTTAGAAGAGATGATGAGATGACAAGATCCCGGAACTCATCATGTCAACATATTTTAGAAGAGATGATGAGATGACAAGATCTCGGATCTCATCATGTTGACATCTTGTAGAAGAGATGATCAGATGACAAGATCTTGGATCTCGTCATGTCTACATCCAGTGGAAGAGATGATCAGATGTCATCTCGTAACTCGATTATTATAAGAGATTATTAGATGACATGATCATGGATCGAAGATCTTGTCATCTGACCATTTCTTCTAAAAGATGTCGACATGACGAGATCCGGGATCTTGTCATCTGATCATCTCTTCTAAAAGATGTCGACATGATGAGATCCGGAATCTTGTCATCTGATCATCTCTTCTACAAGATGTTGACATGATGAGATCCGACATCTCGGTGGCACTTTTAAGCTTCCATAGAATGTTATATGCATTATTGGTAACTAGGTGTGCACTTGTTTTTTTTTTTAAAGGAAACAGTGTTGTTTGGGTGCCGATCTAAATAACTTTCTGGCTCCTTGGAATGGTTTAGCACTTTTCGTCATTTTCATTCTTCACATCACAACTGTAAAAGAATAAAATCAATTTTTATCAGACCATCAAACAGAGATTTCCTGGTCTGCCAAAATTTATGAAAACTTAAAAAAAATATAATCATACTTATAATAGGGCATTAGCTTTATATATAAATCAATAAGTCAGTTTTATTCTAGTTAATTAATTGTTTGCTTGTCAAAAAGAAAAGATTTGTAATACAATATTTCATTGCAATTCTTCTGTTAAAATTCAAAAGAAAATACATTTCGTTAAAAGTATTTTCTGACAATTGGTGTGTGGACAAAATAAAAACGTAAGAAAAAAATGAATGTAATATAATCGATTATATGATTATTTGCTGTCTGTGTGGGTGAAAAAGAAGGCCTTGTCGCCGAATTAGGCTTCGTACAAAGGTGCCAACTTGTTACTGTGCCTACACTGGTCTGTTTACTTTTGTTGATGTTCTTAGCTGAGGTTTTTTGTTATGTAAAAGCGTTTGGGGTGTATTATTTTACTGTATTCATGGTATGTGTAGTACATTAATGAGTGTATGTAAAAATTGTATGTCTGTTGATATTTTCATTAATGAAATTATTGAAAGAAAAAATTACTTTGCGTTGAGCATGTGTCCTGTTCTATCACAAAGAGTATCGAAGTGTGACGTCAGGATGTCATGACAACGAACCGTCTGGTTCTAAGCTTAGTCTCAGATGTACGATCATGAATATTCATTAGGTGGGATGATGATGTCACATCCCCACTCTCCTTTTTCTTACGTTATGACATGAACTCATAAATTTGTCATTTTTTCATCCATTTAAAAATGATGTGTCTCCATTATGATGGAATAAGTTGCGGCAATACTAAAGAACGAGTGAGAATATGACATCATCAGCCCACCTAATGAATATTCATGATGACATGCCTAGAACTGTTTCGCCGGATAACGCAAATCTTTAAAATTCAATATTTCTGATCTGATTTTGATCCAATTTTCAACATGATGCTTTTTCAATTTTACTCTATTTATTGAGATATAAGTCAGCCTGGACCATCCTTTTCATTGTAATTTCCTGCATTTTTTTTTCATTTCTCGAACGTTTTTTTTTTAAAGAGTAAAAGTTTACCGATCTCCCGCCCTACGGAAAGAGTTGAAGCACACTGTGATATCCAAAGAAAAGTTTACAAGAGTAAAGATTGAAGATATATGGTCGAAAAATATCATGAATTTTTGGTCTACCAAAATTGAAATTGATGAAAAAATGTACTGACACTTATGTCAGTAATAATCACATATTGATAATTAGAACAATTATTAAAATTAATAAAAACCCAATTTGAACAAAAACATATGATGCAAATTTGTTCTAGTTTTTTATTTACCCACAAATTTATAATAATAACTAGAATATAAAAAACAATATACTATATAAAAACACGAGACTAGAATTCATTTACTATACGGATCGCGGACGGACGACATTTGATCGCAACAGAATAGGAGCGGGAGTATGCCAGAGTCTCAAAAGACCGCTATATATACTTTGTTGCCCGAAAAAGGCGATCCGCTGGACCCAGCGAACCGGCGACCAATAAGCCTTTTGACTGTTGACTATAACATCATTACAAAGATATTACAGTATACAAATAGCGAATAGGCATGAGTGCGATGGTGCGAGATTTCGCATGAGGTGGAAGAAAGATGCTCTATTCAACGAGGCGTTAGCCGAGTTGAATAGAGCGTTTCTTTCTTTCACCGAATGCGAAATCTCGCACCACATCACGAATAAGAATATTCGCTATTTGTGTTGTACAACGCCTCGGAATCTAGCGAAATATGAAAAAAAACAAGTTTTTCCCTCCAGTAATCTATGAAAAGGGAGCAAAAATATTGAAAGCGAAAAGCAAAAAAACCCACAAGCCGGGCCCACAAGCGCACATGATCTTGGACAGCATTGCACATTTAGCCAGCTGGCTGTACGCGCATTGTCACCTTATTCAATGAAATCGCATTGTGGCGTCACCTCCTAAAGCCGTGCAATGGTACGTTTTGGACGGTACATTTTGGATGGTACGTCTTTGGGCCCCAAGTCTGCGCACCTAACGATTTGAGTTAAGATTTAAAGTGAATTTCTTTTTATTTCACAAATTCTTTCAGTTGATAGGCTTATTTCGAAAGGGTGGGTGCTGTCGCGTTAGGGTGCGTCAACGCGAAGATTCGTCCAAAGGCCCCCCGGTTTGGCCGAAAGGGTGCGTTGGGAGCGCCACGTCGCGTCGCGTTCACTGGAACGCGCCCTTTCGTCCAAAGCCCCCCCCCCGGTTTGGACGAAAGGGTGTGTTTGATAATAATGAATAAATAAATACAAATATTTATAAGAAAGCTGAACAAACAAAAAAGACGAGTGATATGTGAAATTTGCATAGGAACATAAATCATCATATGGCACAAAAAAAACAATGACGGCATGCTGCATGAGGATTTTTCGGTGGAAATATTTTATGGTGTAATATATTGATACATGTAAAAATTATGATTGATTTCAAGGCTCTTTCAAACAAAAAAAAGTAACTTACCTTCAATTTTATACTTTACAGGTGTGTATTTATTACAAAGGAAAACATTCGTATACCTGGAGATATTTGGTGTCCCCCAAATTATAAAACTTACGGCAGATGTGTCCTGGAAGGGCAAGGCCAAAATTGATGTCGGGTCAGCATTCACAACGTTTAACTCTTCAGACCCTACCTTGCTATATTTTACACTTAAGACCCTGCCTCAGTATATTTTGTGAGATGTATCTGTTGTGTATGTGTGCGTGTTGTGTGTATAATAATAATAATAATATGTGCGTGTTGTTTGTATAATAATAATAATACTTATAATAATAAAAATAACAATAATAATAATACTTATAATAATGATAATAATAATAATTTTCACCTCAAAGAGTGAATTTATGGAAATGAATCTGGAGTGAAAAATTGGCGCCAAGTGGCTTATTGCAAGGGTGGGTATCTGATTTTATTATCATTATTATTATTATCATTATTATTATAAGTTGAACTTTTCTTTCTTTTCTTCAAATTGTCAATGCTTTAAATGATTGACAATCCACTATTTTACGTGCAAATTGGCAATGTTTGACAAAATACCTTATATTCAGCTTTCTTATAAATATTTGTATTTATTTATTAATTATTATTAAACACACCCTTTCGTCCAAACCGGGGGGGGGGCTTTGGACGAAAGGGCGCGTTCCAGTGAACGCGACGCGACGTGGCGCTCCCAACGCACCCTTTCGGCCAAACCGGGGGGCCTTTGGACGAATCTTCGAGTTCGCGTTGACGCACCCTAACGCGACAGCACCCACCCTTTCGACATAAGCCCAGTTGATAATGTTTCTTACATCATAATGAGTTAGTTTGCGAAATATCTCATAAAAATTTGAAAGAAATATATGATTTTCTTGGAAAAAACCTCGGGGTGTCATTTTCAGATTGAAAAAAAAAATGGTACCCCATGTCTGCGCACTCATTCACTTTGCACACGATTCGGGGATTTTGGTGACAAAGGCTGCATTTTGAGGCTGTCGCATTTAATGCCCTGAATTCACTATTTTTCCACCATTTTGAGTCAGATTTTTTTATGAATACCTGTCTGTATTGCATGTGTAAAGTTCGTGCTCATTGCGTATCTTCTTTTACTAGAATTGCGCAGATACGCGGGTGCGCAGACTTGGGAGACCGCGCAGACATGGGGGAACTGACCATACAATTAAGAATGTTTCGGGTAATGCCTGACATTATTGACGAACACCAAACTTGATCTGTTCCTGGGCGTTTTATTCACTCTAATTTATGTTTGTTAAGAGATATTATAGATTGTTCTAAACTTCGTAACAACTGCTGTGCATTAATTTCCATGGATCAGCACGAAGCTTTTGATAAGGTAAATTGGGACTTTATGCTAAGGGTCTTAGAAAAGTTAAACTTAGGCCCTTATCTTATTCAGTCGGTACGAATCCTATACACGGATATCAAAAGTCGTCTGTTTATCAATAATGTTTTTAGTAAAGATGTGCTAATTTGTAGGGGAGTAAGGCAAGGTTGCCCTTTATCTCCTCTACTCTATGTTTTATTTATTGAACCACTTGGGCGATTAATTAGATTAAGTAAAAATTTAATTGGATATCATGTTCCTGGAGGATGTGGTAGATCAGTTAAGTTTTTACAGTATGCGGATGATGCCACATGTATTGCCACGTCACAGACAGACGTCGAGCATTTCTTTAGATCATTTTCCCTTTTTGAAAGAGCAACCGGAGCTTCGTTAAATTTAAACAAGACACAATGTCTGAAGCTAGGTGTTTTTTTAGGCAGGAAGTTAAAGGGAAATATCGACTGGAGGGAAGATAAAGTTATCATCAATGGAATTCCCTTTGGCTCGCAGAATAGTATTAATGATTATTTAAAAGACTTGTATGAAAAAGTGAAAAGGAAAATCCGATGTTGGTCATCGCGCCATCTGACTTTAGTTGGAAAGGTTTCCATTGTCAATTCTTGTATATATTCATTGTTTTATTACCTGTCTCGGGTTTATTTCTTAAGTGAAAGTTTATGTACGGATCTGCAAAAATTCGTTTTCTCATTTTTATGGGAAGGGAAGACGGAACTAGTTTCGAGAAAAACATTAACGTTACCAAAAATTAAAGGGGGTCTTGGTTTAGATGATTTTATTCTATTTTATTATAAAGGCTTCGTTTGTTCTTTTTTGATCCCTCACTTATCAGGTGAAGATACGAAGTCATGTAACTATAAGTTTCTGCGTTATTTTTTGTCGTGTTAGTTACGAGTCATGTTTCCACAGTTTCATTCCAATTTACTTCCTTCTTGCGACAAGATTTCACGGTCTTACTGCAAGGCGTATGAAGTGATATCGTATTTGTACAGTCGTAAGCATGATTTTGTTATCAATTGTAAAACACTAAAGGACGTTATTTCTTTATTAACGATAGATTTTGTTCCAAAATGTAAGGTTAAGTATCCAAGTTGGAAATGGGACACTGTTTGGAAAATAAGTATCGTCTGCTATGCAATAAATTAAGATCATTTTGTTGGAAAGTGTCCCATGGGGCGTTGGGAGTTGGTGAGAAACTTCTCAAATGGGGAGTGACAAATGGGAAATGCCCATTTTGTGGGAAACTAGAAAATATATCTCATATGTTCTGGGAATGTAAGTCTTTGAGTAAAATTCTTGACTGGGTCGACGATTTTGCAAATCGTCATTTAGGTTTTGATCACGCATTAGTTAAATCATTATTTGTCTATGGACTCCCACATTTAAATTTGACTGATGTGGTCACTTGGCCGCGAACCTGGTTTGTTTTTACCGTTATTGTAAAAAAATGCTATCTGGGCTGAGCGGTGCGGGTTTTTGTTGTCGAAGGAAAGAATAACAGATGACGGGTTAATTTTGAGAATTAAAAATGAGATTAAAGTAAGATTAGAGATAGATTTTAACAGAGTACCTAGGGGACAGTTTGAAAGGCTGTGGGTAAAAGGGTCAAGCTTATGTTCAATAGAAAGGGGTAAAGTTAGAACACACTTTGTGTGAGTCATCAAGACCTCACAGTGTGTTCTTCTGGCATCCCAGAAATTTCAAGAATGTCACATATTTGGCTGAATGTCCCATTATCCTTGGCAGTCCTTGCCGCGCTTTAGTTTTAAAGGGAGAGTAATAAATCTTATAGAGAATGGCAAGTGTGCAAGCCTTGATTCATACGCAGGTTGTTTTAAAGGGATTGAGTGCTTCGCATGGCTTAGAATTAATGGGTGGGGAAAGGGGGGGGGGGGGGGGGCTTTCACCGAATTAGGCTTCGTACAAAGGTGCCAAGTTGTTACCGTGGTTTTACACTTTTTCTGATGTTCTTAGTTGATTAAGTTTTCTGTTATGTATAAGTGTTTGGAGTGTAGTATTTTACTTTTCGCATGGTATGTACATTACATGTACTGAGTGTATGTAAATATTGTATATATGTTGATATTTTGATGAATAAAATTATTGAAAGAAAAAAAAACAGCATTGTATGACCATCACCGACAAATGGTCTAATATATACCTTATATGAAAGAAAGTACATGTTTACTACATAGCTTTCCTCTTAATTAAAACTACTCTAATGTGGGTGGTCACAGATTACAGCCGTTTGTGATTAATTCTAAGGGATGATCAGGGCTGAAAATATGGAGGCTTTTTAAGCAGCTGTGAGTGAGCGAAGTGAACGAGCAAAATATTCGATCTTTTCAATACAGTAAAAACATCTTATTTTGTGATAGATTGAAACATACCAGTGATAAGCTAGAATGAAACTTGTGACAGGTAAGAGTCTACGAATGACACTGTTTATCATACTAACCGATTTGGGATTCACTATCACCATTCGCGTATAAAAAGAGACATGCATTTTTTTTCATAATCGATTATACAAAGGTCTGAATTAAGACAAAAATACAGATATTTCAGTGATATTCATTAAATAACAATAAACAATGATCATTAAGAAACCAATTTTTTCAATGTTTTCAATTTTTAATTATCAATTTGAAACCCAACACAAGTGATGTAAGTATTTTGAATCTATTTTCCATTTAACTACAAATTTAAATCAATAACTAGGACATACCATGACTATATATTGTATAATAAGGAGAAGCGCTACATTTTTTTCGACGGACGACATTTGGTCGTAACAGAATTGTATCCTTTTTGGAGGACCACTACTGACGGAAGTGGTCTATATAACTCTAAAGAAAGAACATTCAAGATTTCATCATTATATTTCCATAGTGTGAAAGGTCAGTTTACAAAAGATGTGGATTTATCTTAAATCGTTGAAATTCAAAGGAGTAAAAAAAAACTGGTGCCCGTTTCTCGACACCGTCCGAAGTCTAACTAAACTTCGTGACTAAATCGGAGATAGTGAGCTACTTGTCCGCTTACCGTTTCACGAAGGCCTCTTCACCAAGATCGGGTACAACAACCTCGCCAAATATTTATGACACCTCCGAACCTGTCATAACTTCTTTCTTCATGACGTAGTGACGTGGCATCACCTGGGCTCGGACAGGCAAAAGAGCCTGAAACTTTAAAATTGTAATCTTACGTAATTAATCATAGAGGTTGAAATTACATCACAAAACAAGTGGGAAAATGCATTCAATGATAATTGTAATGCAAAGAAACTACAAAAACTGTTGGTAAAACGCCACAACACCATTCATCTTGAAATAGTGAAATAATTCAATCGACAAACATTCTACCACGTCAGGCCATCCATTAACTCGTATTTGTTGTTTTCAGACCCCTATTAACATTTGGATAAATTCTATCTCTAATTTCTGCATATAATTTGTCAAATATCGTATGTTTCGGTATCAAAGATTTAAAAGGGTTTCGTTAAACTATATTTTGATGACGTTTGGAATCGTAAAAGACCGTATAATTGTCATAATTTTGCAAAGAAACCAGTTATTGTTTTCTTTTGTAAACTATTAAAATTGGATATCCCGGGGGTATCCATCTCAACGTCCACAAGTGGGTTTTTTTTTGTAGTCATGAAATGAATTATTCATAATTTGATTTTCTCAGCAAGTGAAATGCTCCAGTCATTTCATTTCATTTCATTTCATTTATTTCCACATAAAAACACATGATACATAATATACATAAAGCTGAACATAATTGTGGAGGAGTCACTAAAAGCCAAGGGCTTGTCAAGAGTGACTCCTACTGTAGAGTTACTTTTACATAATACATATACATAATACAAGTATCAAATTATTACAAGGAAAGAATATTACTACAAAAGAGAGAGGGCAGAAGAAAAGAAAGCAAGAAGGAGTTTGATAAAGTGATAAAACAAGCAAGTTATGTGTTGGTTATTACATTACATATTCTCTAGTAGCAACTGTTTATATTTTCTCTTGAAATGGTTTAAAGATTTACTTTATCTTATGCTATCAGGTAGATTATTCCATAACAGTGGACCTTCATAAAATATTGATGATTTAGCAACTTGTTTCTTCATCAAAGGTGGATGAAATTTATTCTTATTTCGGGTATTATATGTATGTACATCTTTATTGAATAAGAATCATGGACTAAGTATATATGATGCATAGTTCACATGTACTATTATTTTGAAAAGATGTATTCCACAATTCATCACAATCTGTGCAATATTGTCATATTTTTTTTTTCTTTTTGAAATTATGCTATTTTGTGACTAGGGCTATACGTCTCGTCTGCTCTCTCTACCGATAGTTTCGATATCAAGGGATTCTAGTTAGGAAGCCCTTCGTGAAACGGGGTTAGTATAGTATTAGTAAGATTGGAACTAACTCTGTGGTTGGTAGATAAAGATATGACTAAGTTGTCCAGGTGGGCGTTTCATAAAGCTGTTCGTAAGTTAAGAGCGACTTTAAGAACGACTGGTGATCCTTTCTTGTGTTAAATGGTATATTCATTGGCGATGGTTAAGCGCGCAAGAAAGGTTCACCAGTCGTTCTCAATGTCGCTCTTAAATTACGAACAGCTTTATGAAACGGCTACCCGGTGGGTGTTTCATAAAGCTGTTCGTAAGTTAAGAGCGACTTTAAGAACGACTGGTGATCCTTTCTCGTGGCAAATGGTATATACATTGGCGATGGTTAAGCACATAAGAAAGGTTCACCAGTCGTTCTTATCTTATGAACAGCTTTATGAAACGGCTACCAGGTGTTGAAACAAGGAACCACTGGATGGGCGAGTCTTGGAGTATGATGGGGGCTTTATAAACAGCTTGCTGCTAGGGAGCAAAATATTGTCACCTAACACAAATATACTAATTAAAAAAAAATGAAACTTCTAGATATAATACTTAAATATAATTTAGGATTTTCCCGGCGAATTCGCTCAAATTTCATTTTAATCAATATTTTTTGGCACGTAAATTAGCGTAGATCGGTTTGACCGTGCGAATTGCCATTAAATAGTTTTATTTTTACATACGATTTACAATGTTTGGTAAAGGTTTGTGAGTTCTTTTCATTAAAATTAGAAACGAAACAGCAAGCATTAAAAATAGTTGTGATTATCGAAGCTTCATTTCTAGCTTTAATGTTAGCGATTGTAATTCTTTTCTCTTTTGTTTTGAAGGGTTCATTCAAGTTAATAATGCAGGGGAATAAATGTTACAAGCGTTTACAAATCATAGAATGTGCCGAAAATTGACGTGTGACATTTCCTCCATTTGTTATGTAGCGGCACAGCTTTGCAAGACGGCCGGTGGCCGCCCACCGTCTTGCGCTGCCCACGTACAAAAAAAGGACGGGAGTCAAAGAATGACAAGTTCGATGAAGTTAAGTTGTGTATCAGGTTTTATTCTAAATCAAAGTCAAATTACATGCTGGATAATAATAAACGTCGCATCTCTGGGCTGGACGACCGACGACAGACAAAAATTAAGCCGACATGGCCTACGGCGGCAAAACAAATCGGGAACGAAAAACTGCCCCTTGTCAACTAAACACTCCCTTTTTATTCCCTTTCGGGTCAAACACCGCGTGGCGAAAAAAGCCTTTCCCCAAGTCGACCCTATCACTTTTGGTGTAATGCGCGAAATTAATCCGCCTATAATGTAAGTGTATAAAACGGAACTTAATTATTGTGTACTCCGACTCCAAATTCAGGTTCTTCGGCTTTCCATTATTCTTCCAACTTACGTAACTCTCTTTACCACTCCCCAACTGCTCTCTCAGTCAATTAATCCTCTTTTGCGACTCTTGTCACTTCAGCCACTCCCACTCACAGCTCACTTCCACCAAGGAATTCACTCCTTGCTTCCACACCTGTTCACATTCTCGCTCTCTCTCTCTCTCTAATCACTGAAGAATGCAAGCGAGCCGAAGAACATGAATAAGAAGCAAAGTATTAAATAACCAAAGTTCCAATGGACTTCTGTTAGTCCTGAACGCCTAGCAACCCAGTCAGTTTGCCCTCTTTCACTTCCACATTCCAATCGCTAGCCTGGCCCAGAAAAACTAGCAAACGAAATCAACACCTTTAAGGAATGTAAACAATGGAAGAAGGCTAACGAACTTCTTTACCCAAACAAACAAATCTCTATTTTCCATCCCGCTATAGTTATCAAGAACGAAGTATCTGTGTCTATTCAGAATTTTAGCCAAGAGGGGGAGTAATAAATGTACATTCTCCAAAGACATGTCTATAGCATATTGAGTAAGAAAAGATATATTATATAGCTATTTATGAATTTTTGCGTTCAGGGGAGTTTTTAAATGATTTGTCTATTGATAATCGTAGATGGATTTTCCTCAAACTTGCAAAAAAAATTTGATTTTTTCTGCCAATTTTATGATAAACGTTTTGTCAGTGTAAGCTTCTCCTTAATGCTGTAAAATGTTTTTTTCTGAAATTTCTTTTTTTAATTATATAATATAAAGTGGTTTAATTTTACATTGGCGTATGAAGACTTTTTGAGCAGCTGTGAGTGAGCGAAGTAAACGAGCAAATTATGTTATCTCCTCAATACAATAAAAAAATTGTGATCGATTATAACATGCCAGTAATATTCCGAAAATAATATATTTCACTCTTTTCTTTTCTTTCTTCCCTTTCCTTTTCGTAATTTTCATTGGCCGTGGAAAATGTTGGGTCCAATGCACCAAAAAAAATGACGAAAATAAACAAATTAATAAATAAATTAAAGTAAAAAATGTAGCAATGTTCAATCAAAATGTAAAATTCCTATTGCTAGGATAACTGAATGCAACATATTTTACTTCTTGAGTTCTATGGAAAAAAATGTGAGAAATTGAGAGATTAAGAGGAGGCAAAAGTGGAAATTGCCTCCAATAGAACCCCCCACAAGTGGGAGGGGATAGTTTTTTCTCTGTATGAATGCATGGGTATATGCACACTTAAACAAATTGAATGAAACTATTGACAGATAAGAGTCTGCAGTTGACATCGTTATCGTAATAACGGATTTGGGATTGTATCACTGTCACAATAAGCATATAAAAAGAGATTTAAATTTGTTTATAAATCTTAATCGATTATAAAGGTACAACTAGTAAACGATAATTAAAAAAAGAATGTACAGTAATGTCAGTAATATTTATTAAAATAAATAGTAATGAACATTTATTAATATTACATTTCATGTATTTTTTATTTAAATGATAAACCGAAAGCATAAAAAGTTAATATCTTAAAATTATTGTATATTTGACTAAAGATTTATATCAATCACTATTATACAGATATTGCCTACCTAGAGTTTGAATATAACATTTCCTCTCCCCGATGGAGTTATATTTTTCCCAAGGGAATATATTTTGCCCGAAGCGCGCAGCGCTGAGGGAAAATATTATCCCGAGGGAAAAATATAGCTTCGGAGGGGAGTTGAAATGTTATTTATTAAAACGATAGACCAGGCAATATCTGTTATATTATATAGTATATGTGGATTCGCCATCAGAAATTGCATTCATCATCTGGTTCAAGAGCGAAATTCTTGCTACAGCTCTGATCCGTCTACGTCATAATAGATTTTTTTTTTTGAAAATACATCAAGCGCGTTCTTCATGCAATCGACGCGTTAACACTAGCGCGTACATCAAATAAACTATCTTGTTGCGCAACTTGTATGCAGCGAGTGACGTCACCTTAGGTGATATAACGCCGCAATTGAAAATACTACGCAGTATATTCCCTGAGGTGACGTCAAAACCTAGAATATAACAAATGCGATCCTCGCAGCTATGGTCACGTGATGGCGTATTGACCTATCACTGATTCGAATCTACATAGCTCATGTAATATAATATAGTATTACTGTGTATTGTATCAAAACAAGAAGCTTTCGTTTCAATTCGACGGACGACATTTGGTCGCAAGAGAATTATATCGATTTTTTGGAAGGCCGTCATGCACGGACGGTCTAATATATATTCTAAAGAGAATTCATGTTTACCACATTTGTGTGTGTGTTTGTGCGTGTGTACGAGTTAGATCTCAGACCTGTATCCATCAGATTGTTTACGTCTGAGACCGACCTTAAACGTCACCATTCGAAAGACGTGACCAGGGGCGGTATTCTGAACATTGTCTTATCTCCATATTTTATCTTATCTCAGAGATATGACAAAGTCGGTATTCTGGTGGATGTCATAACATGTCATAACTTTTGTCACAAAAAGTGTCATGAATTTTGTCTTATCTCTTTGGCGCGCACCAAAAATACGCGGCTTTGTTGCGCGTAATCCTTTTATACAAGCAAAAGATATGACAAAAGTTATGACAGGGGGTAGCAGTCATAAATTTTGTCATATCTTTTAGTACCAAATATCCCGATACCCTGCCGACTGAGTGTCAAGCATATAACGATATCATTTAGATTAGATTGTGGCATAAGTTTCACTCATCATCCACGACAATTTTTAGAATTATTTTGTCATGCTACAATTAGTTAGGCCCTACATATCAATTTCTCCCTTTTTTCTCTGTTTTCCTTATTTTTCTACTTCTCCTCTAAAATCCTTCACAGCTCCCTGTCTCTCTTTGTAATTAAGCGTATCAATATTCGCGTAGTTGCGCGATGCCAGAAACAGAATTGGGGATATCCCCTACCTGTCACGGGGCATTCCTATTGGCTAGAAGGGCTCCCACTGGGAACTAACGATGATTTTGATTGGATTGCTTCCGAAAAGATGGGCGGGAACTTTGAGAGATATGACAGGAAAAAGACAATGTTCAGAATACCGATTTGTGACAATCATAGCGATGTCACATCTCGGAGAGAAATGACAAAATTTATGACAAAAGTTATGACAGAGTTACAGATTACCACCCCAGGGCTCGAACCTCTGCATATCAGTTTGTATCTTCCCCACAGCTTGCATCGATTACAGGCGCACGAAACAACGAATTCTTCAAATATTCGTCAATGTTGGTTCCACATGTGAACGGCCACAGTGTACAGCCGTGTGGATTTATTCTAAATCGTTACAAATAAATTATAAACAATTTTAGGGGCGAGTTTTGGACATGGAGGCTTTATAAACATGATAAATAGATCGCTGCGATTGACAAGATTTAGCAAATTACTTTCACCTATCTAATATAAAAATGTAATTTTGAGATATGCTTTTGAATACTACTCAAATGTAGTATTGGATTTAACGGCGAAATTAACGCAATTTTCTTTCAAATCGATATTTTTGGCATTTAATTAGCGTAGATAATAGCAATAATGAAATTAACAATATCTCTTAATTACCCAGGGAAGCCACTCTCTGCTGTAAGCTGTTCCCTGCATTATTTTATTACCCTTCTCCATTCTCATACGCCAGGCGCCTGAGAAGGAGTTCCCATTTTTGAAGGATGGTATGACTCGGCCGATGATCGAACCCACGACGTCGCGTTCATGAGGTGGATGCTCTACCACTGAGCCGCCATGTCCCGTTTTGCCGTGCAAATTGCCATTATTATAAATATTTTTATTTTTTACAAGAGTCTTATGATGTCTGTCGAAGTTTTGTGAGTTATTTTCACTTAATTTCGAAATGAGCCAGTTAGCATTCAAAATAGTGATTATCGAAGCGTCATTTTTAGGAAGGGATCATTCAAGTTAAGAATGCAGGGTAATAAATGATACAAAAGTTTACTAATGTAAGAATGTGCCGAAAATGCTTGTTCGACGTTGTGATCTACTCTGTTATTTCATCTAATCATTTTCAAGAACAATCAAAACTGACATAAATTGGAAGGCCAATTCCGGCCCATAGCCCAATTTTCATACCCTTTGTTTCAGTGGGCAGTACTCGCTCAACCATTAATAGTTTTCTATTTGTTGTCATCTGAAAGTTGACTGTATAGGCTTCCATATAATGTCAGTGTTTTTCCCAGAAGTGCATGTGTGCATATATATGAAGGCTAATACATACTAATGAAAATGCGAGCACGCAACGCCAGCTGATAAGTTTTAACGATCAGACCAGAAAAAAATACGTTGAGCACTTCATGGAATACATGAACAGAAAAAGTACTTCAAACGAACCTCATTTCGTTTCTGGACTTGTTTTCGGACTAACGAACCTTATTTCGTTTTCGCACAAACGAACCTTATTTCCTTTTCGCATGAACGAACCTTTGGAATTATGAACCTTATTTCGTTTCTGACTAACGAACCTTCGGAATAACGAACCTTTGGAAGACTAGAACCTGCGGAATAACGAAGCGTCGAAATTACGAATGTATGCGCCTTGGTCTCATATTAACAGTCAAAATTAGAAATTTTCTCCCTGTAAAAAAATAAATTTAAATAATAATAAATCTCGAAGCTAAACCAAAATCCTTGATATTACATGCACAGATCATTCTGTTTGCGGAAGTTGAGTGGGAGTTGTTTAATTGTCACATCATCCCCCCTCCCCTCTTTTAGAAGAGGGTAGGGCATTTCTGATGATATCCACTGCTGAAACAAAATATCACGTTTTTAATAAATACATATAACAGACATATAGATCAAAGAGCTGCTCGTTCGTGACTTCACAAAATCAACAATTTTTAAATTCATAATTCTGTTATTCTTTATATGTTGTTTCTATTCTTTTTATTAAATACAACTTATATTGTCAGGATATGCTTCCCTTTTAAAAGAAAAGAGAAAAGTGAAATACCCAAAATAGGAATAAATGAAAGTATGAACATGATGACTAATATTTGATAAAGAAAATATAAGAAGGTTAGGAATTTGTATAATAATAATATCCTGTAATTAGCTGCTATTTTTTGTCTTCTCTAATCTAACAAAATTGAACATAATAAAACATTACATTCATGATCATAAATTAAAAAAAAAACGATATCAAATAAAATTATATCATTACACAGCTTGGTTTAAACGTACAATTGTGATGAACGCATCCATATATTTGACAATTCTTTAACGAAAATGAAGTAGCTGTACCAGATCTAGATCCTCGATGATCAATTAAGCCTGGTTTTACAGACTTTCTCATGAAATCAGTGTTTACTGCAACTACTGGAATTTCACTTTAAACCATTATCATGGTGATTGGAGTTATTTTGCATCAATAGTGAAATCAGGTAAGACACGCACGAAAAGGTCCGTCTTGGCAAATTCCAAGAGTGGTTTACTTCTTCTTTGAAATCCCCATGGTTTGTTTTCACGATCTTAGCCATATGAAGAACGGTCTTTGCATAGATAAATGAGAAACCAAGTTTTATTTTATGATTTCGGAGGCTGCGTTCTTAATCCAGTTCTTGTAAATCATTATGGGCTGTTGTTTTGTATGCAGCGCATTTAACGGATATAGCTTAGGCATACCATAAACCCAGTTCCTTAAATCGTTTAACTTTTGAGGCTGAGTTCTTAATCCAGTTGTTGTGAATCATCACTGGCTGCTGTTCCGTATGTAGCGCCCTCCACGACGGGTCGAAATAGTATCGTCCGCTGACGAAAAGGTCACCATTCATAGGGTGAACCCGCACCATTTTTTTGATATCCCTTTCCCGAAGTAGTCTGTTAAGGATCACTTGATCAGGGGTCTTTGGGTCTGCTGCTATCCGCTCCATGAATCGCCTGAGGAATTCCTTCGTGGCATTCGTTGATCTGTAATACACAAAGCCGGCACAGAAGACATCCGAATGGTTGTGATTGTCTTTCTTCCAAACATCCATTTGGAGAGTGACATCGAGATCATCGTCAAAGTGTGGGAAAGGATCCTTGAGAAGAACGATGTCGACGTCGGAAAAGAGCACGTCAAATCCTTTCTTGAGGAAGTGAGAGATATAGGAAGGACGTTTATTGACAAATTTAAGGTAGCCATCGGAGCTGAACTTCAGAACACCTTCTTTGTGATGTTTGGCATCGGCTGCTAGTTTGACCTCGAGGCTTGGATAGTCGGTGAAAGCATTGATGGCTTTGAACGATGCAGCGTCTTCGGCCACGATGACAATTTTGTCCTGAACACCACTGCGTTTCAGGCTTTCTAGCCAGTTCTTGGTGAAGTGCAGGAAGCCTGAATTGGTTGTTGCCAAGATCATTCGCTTGTTTCTTGGGACAATGTCGGTGGCGCCCTCTACGTCTTCATCAGCAATGTCGGTGGTGGCGACTACGTCTCTATCCGCGATGGAAC